>NC_064862.1:10987417-11247417 GCF_024139225.1 Suncus etruscus
GTACCAACACTACTTTATTGTGGAGGTTTTTCTTGATCCATTTTGCCTTTCTTGCCCCTTTACCAAAGATTAATTGATTGTATGCCTGGGGGTCATTCTCTGTCTGGGGGTACTCCTCTTTAATTCAACTCTTACATGTTAGATCATTCCCCAAGATTATGAAATGATTTGCAAGAGGTTTTTAATTTTAATGATAACTGAGAAAGGGAGAAAGGTTAAAATGCTAGGTAGGCTAACACAAAAATATATCTTGAAATAATGCTCTGGAGTTTGTTATCGTTGTTGTTGTTATTGTTGCTGTTTGCTACAGGACAGTGTACAAGATTTACTTCTGGATCTGCACTCCTGTCAAGGTTCAGGGGTGGTTCCAGGAATGGAATCATTCTACTTATATCTCTGGCTGGTCAAATGCTCTATATTTCTTACCGTATGTCATTGATCTCTCAGTTACTCTTTTTGTTCAGTGTACAAAAAATGAATCTTGATTTTGGTGGATACGTGCCCTTTAAATTTTTTATTATACAAATAATTGTAGCTATTAACAATTAGATCATGGAAGAATGAATAAGGCATTCCTATTCATTAAATTTTTCCAAATTATCCATTAAAAACCCTAAATCTTTCTCTCTCTCTCTCTCATTTTTTTTGTTTTTCGTTTTTGGGTCACACCTGGCAGCGCTCAGGGGTTACTCCTGGCTCTACACTCAGAAATTGCCCCTGGCAGGCTCGGGGGACCATATGGGATGCTGGGATTCAAACCACGGTCCTTCTGCATGCAAGGCAAATACCTTACTGCTGCGCTATCTCTCTGGCCCCATAAAAACCCTAAATCTCTTAAGTGATTGTAACTTTGCAATAATAATGCAAAACATTTCTTATGCTAATATTTCCAAAAATATAGAACCTTGGACTAAGTCTAAAAAGGGGTGCATATATTTGTTGTTGTATAATATCAAGTGTATTTTTCTTGTTCTTTTCTTCTTGATGAATATTAAAATCTGGAGAACTTTAAACACTAACTTGTATTCTGCTCTATTATTTTCATTTCTCAAGTGATTCAATTAGTTTGATAAACTACTGTTCTTGTTTCTGTGCTTTTTGAGGCAACCAATAGCTGGGATTATTATAAAATCCCTTAAAAAAGACTAATATCAGAGTTAGATTTATTTAGAATTATTCAGTTAAATCTAGATATCCCAGAAGGAAAAATTATTCTAGGCTGTAACCAGTCACTTTATTCCAACCTTATCTTAACAAATAGGACTTTATGTGATGTTGGAAAAGTTCTATTTATATTGTGTTGTTTGAAAAAGTAACTCAGTAACTGACACTAGCTCTTGAGACCTTGGAGTCAGTCTACAAAAACGAAGCACCTGAGGGCCAAGAAGGAAGCTCAAAGCTTCTTGAAGTGCATGCTTAGGATGTGGGAAGGCCAGACTCCATCCATAGCAACAAATGGTCCTCCTAAATACTTAGACACAGATAACTAAGAAACGAGCTTCAAAATTTTTCTTGTTATAATAATTGGGGGGGGGGGCTTTGGTTACACCCAGCAGCACTCAGGGGTTACTCCTGGCTCTATGCTCAGAAATTACTCTTAGCAGGCTCAGCGGACCATATGGGATGCCGGGATTCAAACCACCAACCTTCTGCATGCAAGGCAAATGCTTTACCTCCATGCTATCTCTTCGGTTCCTTTGTTATAATAATTTAAATTTAGGTAATTATATATTATAAATCAGGGAACCCTAAAAAAATATAAGAAAGGGGCCGGGGCAGTGGCACTAGTTGTAAGGTGTCTGCCTTACAAGTGCTAGCCTAAGACAGACTGTGGTTCAATCCCCTGGTGTCTCATATGGTCCCCCAAGCCAGGAGTGATTTCTGAGCAAATAGCCAGGAGTAACCCCCTGAGCGTCGATGGGTGTTGCCCCAAACCAAAAACAAACAACAAAAAAGAACAAATAAAATAAATCAGGGAACCCTAATAGGTGGGCATGGTATAAATTCAAGGAATCGTTGTAAAATCTTGATCCCTAGAAGGAGTAGGAGGAATACTATGACAGGGACATTTGTCTTTTGTTTTGTGCATTACTCCAAAGCATTACCGAGAAGAAATTCCTAAGAATATGACTCTGATAATCATAAGCCCTACTCTATTCACAGTCCGGTGCTTGTCCAAACATTTGAGCTGGGACAAGCCCTTGTTGCTACCTCCTTTACTAAGAAGAAAGATGGGAATTAGGCCACCTGGCATCTCTTAGTGGCTTTATACTTACAAACTAAACAAGACACCTACTGCCTCAGTCATTATTTTGAAAATCTAAAGTATTGGAGGTAATACCTTACTATCTGTTTGCCATCATAAAACATTGTTTGTTACTATAAATTTATATAAATCACAATAAATACTTGCACCTAGGAGAACCACTGAAAATTACTGTAAATTTTATAAAATTCAAGCAATTCATATTTAGAAAAATTACTGTTCTGAACAAATTTATTACCTGTTTTCTATTAGATTTAGTTGGTTTTTCCATTAGACATTTGTTCTGTATAGGATATATATTCAAACCATTTGAATGACAAACCATTCAAATATTGTTTATAATAGGCATATAATAAATACATACAAATAAAGCGATAAAATATTTGAAAAATATTTCCAAACAAATCCATTGTAAAAATGGATAAACAGGGGCCTGAGAGATAGCACAACGATAAGGTATTTGCTATGCACACGTTTGACTTGAGACAGACCTGGGTTCAATTCCTGGCATACCATATGGTCCTCTGAACTACCAGGAGTAATTTTTGATCTCAGAATCAGGAATGGCCCCTGAGTGCCATGGATGTATCCCAAAAAATAAATAACCAAAAGTGTTTGGAAATATTATTCTCCACATGCAAATCAATCAATTGGAAAGATAATATTTGCTTCCCAATGTTTATTTAGGCACTATGATTTAAGTACAATTAACAATAAAGTTTCAGGCATACACTGTTTTAATATCGCACCAAACTGTTTTCAGTGTATTTCCACCAAAATACTATGGTGCATTAACGTGCCTTCTCACATACATACCAATACCCTTACCTTGGCAAACTTTTTTCTTTAAAAATTATAATTATTGGCTCATTCAGGTGTACTAGCCCAAAAAGAGAGAAATAGAGGAGCATGGCCACTCAATTTGCTCCAAGGCTGCACACTTCTCATAGTCAATAAAACACCATACTGCAAGTGTGACAATAAGGAAACAAATAAGACCTCCACCATACTTAGAGAATGAAGATGGTATCTCCAGTGAACTGACAACTACCAACTGCCTCCATAGCCTTTCAAAAAAGAACTTTAGAGAAGAAATATGGAGGATGATCAAAGAACTCAAAGAAAGATTGAAACAAACTGAATGAACCACAAGCAAGACTCAAGAAAATATGAAAAGGAGAAATGAGAAAACTTCAAATTGAAATAACAGGCCTGAAAAACTTGATAGGCTAAATGAAACACTCACTGGAAGGCCTCACCAGAGTAACAGCTGCTCAGGACAGAATCAATGAGCTGGAAAATGAGTTGGAAAACAACTTTATAGAGCAGAAGAGACTGAAAAAGAGCTTTAAAATAACTGTCCAGATGATGGAAAAAGTCATCAAAGAACGTGAACAGATGAAAATAGAAGTCTGGGATAAATTCAACAGAACCAACATAAGAATCATTGGAGTCTCAGAGACCCAGGGCAAATATCACCATTAAGAATCAACAGGCAAGGACAGCATTGCAGAGAAACTCCCAAACCTAGAGTGCATGTGCATGTCAGAAGAATATCAACTAAAAGAGATACAAAGAAAAGCACACCAAGACACATCCTAGCCACAATGAAGAATACTGCAGATAGGGATAGAATACTGCAGGCAGCAAGATCAAAAAGAAAAATTGCATACAATGAAGCATCCTTAAGATTTACAGCAGAAGACTCACAATCCTCAAGGCCAAAAGACAGTGATGGGATATAGTGGCAAAATTCAATGAAATGAATGCCTTGCCAAGGATACTTCACCCAGCAAGACTTACATTTATGTTTAAAGAAAAGTTACACAGCTTCACTGTGTAAAGCTCTGAGACTTTACAGATTCAAAACCAATCTTAAAAGAAGTAGTGAAAGTTCTACTATAAGGCAAAGCAAACCCAACCAACACCAAACTTCTGCAAAAAGATGACACATGATTCCTTAACAATCATCTCTCTCATAGTCAATACACTAAATGCACCAATTCAGAGACACAGAGTGGAAAAACAAAAAAAATAGAATACATATACATGCTGTATTTTATTAAGACCTGGTTAAAATTTTAAGCACAATGATTACAAACATGTTTGTTGTTGGAATTTATTCAAAAAAGGACACCCATCCCCTTCATCAGTGCAACATTCCACCACCAGTGCCTCCATAGTGTATTTTGCTGTAAATTGTGAAGACTAAAATGGCTCAGGAGAAGTGATGTGATTGGTTTCTACATATGTTTCTTTTTTTTCTTCTCATGTTTAGTGGTATAGAGTTTCTCAAAGTAGTCTCTGATTACCCTTTGAATCTCTGCAATATCTGTAGTGATCTCCCCCTTTTCATTTCTTTTTTTCTCTTTTGTTATTAATATCTTTATTTAAACACCTTGATTACAAATATGATTGTAGTTGGGTTTCAGTCATGTAAAGAACACCCCTTCACCGGTGCAGCATTCTGACCACCAATGTCCTAGATCTCCCTCCTCCCCACTGCACCTCCACCTGTACTCTAGACAGGCTTTCCACTTCACTCATTCATTCACATGGTTTTGATAGTTATTAGTGTAATTATTTCTCTAACTGGATTCACCACTCTTTGTGGTGAGCTTCATATTGTGAGCTGGAAGTTCTGCCCTCCTCTCTTTTTCTCTGAGAATTATTGCAAAAATGTCTTTTATTTTATTAAAAATTCATAAATAAGTGAGACTATTCTGTGTCTATCTCTCTCCCTCTGACTTATTTCACTCAGCATAATAGATTCCATGTACATCCATGTATAGAAAAATTTCAGGACTTCATCTTGATGGCTGCATAATATTCCATTGTGTATATGTACCACAAATTCTTTTCTTTCTGTTGAAGGGCATCTTGATTGTTTCCAGAGTCTGGCTATTGTAAATAGTGCAACAATGAATATAGGTGTGAGGAAGAGATTTTTGTATTGCATTTTTGTGTTCCTAGGGTATATCACTAGGAGTGGTATCTACATATGTTTCAAGTTATAATTTACTTGGCAATCCTCATTCATTGTTTACTTTAATTTCCATTTTCTATGGAAATACAGATAATGATTAAGCACATAGCATCTGAATAAATTGTAATGCATTATAAAGATTAAAAATGTCCATGAATCTTGAAAAAAATTGAAAACAATATTTTGCTGTATATAGGAAACACACCTGAATAATCAGAGCAAATACAGACTAAAAATCAAAGGCTGGAGAACAATCATTCAAAAAAATTAACTCCCTTAAAAAAGGCTGAATGGCTATACAATATCGAATGCCTCAGACTTTAGAATTAAAAAGGTTTTAAGAGAAAGATATTGGTATGTCTTACTAATAAAAGATGTGTAGAACAAAAAGAAATCATGCTTCTAAACATATATGCACCCAATGATGGGCCAACAATATACTTAAAACAATATACTTAAAAATTGCTGATAAACTTGAAGGAACATATCAGTAATAATACAATAATAGTGGAGACTTCAGTACTGTCTTGTCACCCCTTGATAGGACAACCAGGATAAAACTTAATGTGGAAATATTGGCTCTGAAAGAAGAAATAGAAAAAAATGGTTTAGTTGATATACATAGAGAGCTCTTCTTCCCCAGAAAACTGAATATACTTTCTTTTCGAATGCACATGGGATAGATAGACCATAAACTGGACAATAAGTCATATCTCCATAAAATCAAGATGATAGTTTCTGTTATCTTCTCAGATCACAAAGCACTGAAAATAGATGAGAATTACAAGCAGATTTGGGGAAACAATGTTATAACCTGGACATTAAGCAGTTCATTATTGAACAACCAGTGTCTCAGAGACAAAAATCAAAGAGAAAATAAAACTATTCCTTAAAGGGGCCAAAGAGATAGCATGGAGGTAAGGCATTTGCCTTGCATGCAGAAGGACGATGGTTCAAATCCCGGCATCCCATATTGTCCCCCTAGCCTGACAGGAGTAATTTCTGAATGTAGAGCCAGGAGTAACCCTGCTGTGTGTGACCCAAAATCAAAAACAAACAAACAAAAAACCTATTCCTTGAAGCAAATGAGGAGGAATACACAAAATATCAGAATCTGTGGGATACAGAAAAAGTGCTATTAAGAGGAAAGTTTATAGCTTGAGGAGAATTAATCAGAAAGAAAAAACAGAACAACATAAATAATTTAATGGCACAGCTTAAAAATTAGAAAAAGAGAAAAAATGGGCTAAAAGTAAGCAGGTAAAAGGTAATAACAAAGCTTAGAGCAAAAATTAATGAACTGGACACCAAAAAATTTAAAAGATCAATGAAAGCAAGAATGGTCTTTTGAAAAATAAATAAGATTGATAAAACTTTAGCAGGACTCACAAAGAAAGGGAAAGAGAAAAACTTAATACACAGAATTGAATAAAAAGAGGAACTCACTACAGACATTACAGGAACCCAAAGGGTAATCAGAGACTACTTTGAGAACCTCTGTGCCACATAAGAAGAGAACCTGCAAAAAAAAAAAAATAGATAAATTTTTGAAATCCTTCTGTGTTGGAAGCCATAAGACTTAGAGAGCAAAATGGAGTCTCAGATGCCCGAGAAATCAAAGGCCTGTGTACCTGACAGGCTGCTACTGTGGCATTTCCCTCATGGGCCTAAAGGAAAGAACAGCCACATAGTTCAGTTAGCAAAAGTCACAAGATGCTCCAATAAACCTCCCGAGTTGATAAGATAAGATCACATCCTGTTAAGCTACCATTGTGAAAGAATGTCTGTACGATATAAGGGTATGCTGTAAAACTGGAAAGTCCATCCTGCAAGACCCCCCTACTTTTCTATAGACGCCATGGAAAATTACTGACTGTTACTTCCGTATTTTGCTTATCTATAAAAACTAGCCCACCTTTCAATAAACCTTAGCTCTTGATCAGCAAGCTTGACTTGAGCTCATTTCTTTCTCAGCCTCTTTCTTCCTTTTTAGGTCGGATCCCACTCGTGACCCACGAATTACTTCGTGATCCTCAGTCCACCCTGCGGGCAGGGTCCTAGGGGGTCGCACTTCTGTGTTTTAACCAAGATGAACTTGAATATCTGAACAGACCTATCACTATTCAGGAAACTGAAATGGTGATCAAAAAGCTTCCCCATAAACAAAAACCCAGGTCTAGATGAATTCATTAATGAATTCTTTCAAACTTTTAAAGAGGATCTATTTCCAATCCTCTTCAAGATCTTCCAGGAAATTGAAGAAACAGAAACAATACCAAACATTTTCTATGAAGCCAACATCACCATGATACCAAAAGCAGACAAAGACACCACAAAAAGAAAATTATAGGTCCATACTCTTGATTAATATGGATGCAAAGATCTTCAACAAAATATTAGCAAATAGAATCCAACTACACATCAAAGAGCTTATACATCACAATCAGGCAGGACTTTTCCAGGGATTCAAGGATGGTTTGACATATGAAAGTCAATCAACATAATACACCACATAAATAAAAGAAAAATAAAAAATTATATGATCATATCAATAGAGGCTAAGAAAGAATTTTACAAGGTCCAGCACCTATTCATAATAAAAATTCTCAATAAGATTGGAATTGAAGAAACTTTCCTCAATATTGTCAAAGCCATTTATTCACAAACCCACTGAAAACTTTATACTCAATGGGGAAAAACTAAAACCTTTCCTCTGAAATCTGGCACAAGACAAGGTTGCCTCCTCTCACCACTTCTATTTAGAATAGTACTAGAAGTACTTGTCTTCGCAATTAGGTAAGAAAAAGATATCCAGGGCATTCACATAGAAAAGGAAGAAGTGAAAATTGCAGATGATAGTGTATCGAGGAAATCCTAGACCACAGAAAGACTTCTAGAAACAATAAACCTGTATATTAAAGTGTCATGTTACAAAATTCATACACAAAAATCCATGTCTTTTTTACACATAAATAAAGAGAAGAAAAAGATACAAAAACCACAATCTCATTCATAATTGTGCTTCAGACAATCTAGTACCTTAAGGTCAACTTAACTAAAGAGACAAAAGAGTGCTCACTTCGATGCACATATACTAAAATTGGAACGATACAGAGAAGATTAGCATGGCCCCTGCACAAGCATGACATGCAAATTCATGAAGTGTTCCATATTTAAAAAAATGAAAGAGGCAAAGGAGCTATATAAAAAAAAATACAAAACACTGCTTCAATAGATAAAAGAAGATGCAAGGAAATGGAGAGATATACTTTGCTCATGGATCAGTAGGATTAACACCATCAAAATGTCAACAATTCTTAAAGCATTGTACATATATATATTGTAATCCCTATAAAAATCCCCATGACATTTTTCAAAGAAGTAGATCAGATGCTCCTGAAATTCACATGGAAAAATAAACACCCACTAATATCTAAAGCAATCCTTGGCAAAAAAAAAAGATGGAAATCATTTAACCCAACTTTATACTATAAAGCAGTAGTCATTAAAATAACATGGTATTGTAAATAAGAAAGACCCTTAGATCAATGTGATAAACTTGAATATTCGAAGATGGACCACAAGCTTATGGACAATTAATTTTTATAAAGAAGCAAAAAATGGGGCCGGAGAAATAACATGGAATTAAAGCGTTTGCCTTCCATGCAGAAGGTTGGTGGTTCAAATCCTGGCATCCCATATGGTCCCCTGAGCCTGCCAGGAGTGACTTCTGAGTGTAGAGCCAGGAGTAAACCCTGAGCATTGCTGGGTGTGACCCCCCCCCCCCAAAAAAAAGAAGCAAAAAACACAAAGTGAAACAAAGAAAACTCTTCAACAAGAAACATTATTTTTCAAAGTACTGGTACAACTGGTGAACTGCATGGAAAAAAAAAAGTTCTCAGGCCTCTGCATAACACCATGAACAAAGGTCAAATCACAGTGAATTGAAGACCTTGAAATTAGACCTGAAACCATAAGGTACATGGAAGAAAATGTAAGCTAAACACTATGCTAAAGGCATCCTCAAGGATGAAATACCACTATCCGAGCAAGATTAACATTGTCCAAGTAAGATAAAAATGATACTACATTAAACTTAACAGCTCCCATACTTCAAAGGAAATTCCGAGTATGATACTAAGGATATTCATGGAATGGGAGTAACTTTTCACCCAATATCCATCAGAGAAGACATTAATATGTAAAACATAAAAAAACACTGATTGAACTTTACAAGAAATAAAAACATATAACCCTATCATAAAATGCAGAAAAGAAATAAACAGACATTTCCTCAAAAAAGAAATCCAGATGGACAAAAGCCACATGAAAAAATGCTCGAGATCACTAAACATGAAGGAGAAGCAAATAAAATGAACAATGATATTATCATCTCAGATCACAGAAATGACCACACATTACAAAGAACAAGAACTACAAGTGCTGGTGTGGATGACAGGAGAAAGGGCTCTCATTCACTGCTCGTGGGAAATCAGAATGCTCTAGTCTTTTTGGAAGTTGAGTTCTCATCTGATTCGGCAATACTACTCTTAGGGATATACCCCAGGAATACTAAAACACAGTACAAAAATGACCTCTACACTCCTAAGTTCAGCATAGCACTGTTTACAATAGCCAGAATTTGGAAACAACAAGTATCTGATAACGAATAATTGGCTAAAGAAACAGTGGTACATCTACACGGTGGAATACTATGCAACCATTAGGAAACATGATATCATGATTTACTCATATATGGATGAACATAGAGACTATAATGTTGAATTTAATGATCCAATGGAAGGGAATAGACATAGAATAGTCTCATTCATTTGTAATTTAAGAAATATCACTCATTTGGATATAAGAAAAACAAGAGATAGTATGTTAATAATACCCAGAGACAATAGAGACAAAGGTTAGGATGTCGAGTCCAGGTTAGAAAGCTTGCCACAGAGTGCTGAGTGTATCTAGAGTACAGAAAGGTCTATAGAACAATAATATATGAAACTGATCACTCTGAACTCATTGCTGAAAGTGGAGAAACTTATAGGCCATTAAAAATAGTGCAAACCACAGTGTCAGAAATGAAAGAGACAGAGAGACAGAAGCAATTTTCCTTCACTACAGCAAATTAGAGGTGGGAGATTGAGAGGTGTGAAGGAAATAGGACACGTAGATGTTGAGAAGAGTGTACTGGTGAGGATGGTTCACATTTTATGACTGAAACTCAACCAAAAACAATTTTGTAACCACAGTGCTTAAATAATGCTTAAAAATAATAAATTTATAAAATAAAATTTTATTTTTTATTTTTATATTTTTATTATTAAAAAATAAATTTATAAAAATAAAATAAAATAATATTTTAAGTATTTAATAGTTTGTGTCACTATTTACATTAGCACTAATGCTTATCATTTTGATAAGTACAAAGATTTGTGTTGCTTTTCCCTAATTTCAACTTTTTTCTCTTTTATATATTTATCATGAAATTACAAAGTTGCTCAAGACTGGTTTCGAGTACATATCAATCCCTTCATTGGTTTTTTTGGCTTTTTTTTTTCAGTTTTGGTTTTGGTTTTTGGGCCACACCCAGTGATGCTTAGGGTTACTTCTACCTATGCGCTAAGAAATTGTTCCTGGCTTGGGGGATCATATGGGACACCGGAAGATTGAACCAAGGTCCATCCTAGGTCAGCAACGTGCAAAGCAAACACCCTACCATCCTACCACTGAGCCACCGCTCCGGCTACCAGATATTTTTCTTTTTTTCTCTTTTTCGGCCACAACCATTTGATGCTCAGGGTTTACTCCTGGCTAAACGCTCAGAAATTGCCCCTGGCTTGGGGGGACCATATGGGACGCTGGGGGATCGAACCGCGGTCCTTCCTTGGCTAGCGCTAGCAAGGCAGACACCTTACCTCTAGCGCCACCTCGCCGGCCCCCAGATAATTTCTTGAATGACATTTTAAATCTACCCCACCCTTCTTTTCTAAATATTTTGATAAATTTAAATTGACTTGTATACAATTTCACCTAACTCAGATTTTTTATTAACAAATATGAAACTTCAGTTTGAAAGATGGTTGTCATGGGTGGAAACTGAGACACAGAGAGAGATAAGTGTTTTTGTGTTATATAGAGAGATTTGGGAGAGTAACAGATGGCTGCCAGATATTAGGAAAATTAGTCTGATCTGGGAGGAAAATACATCAAAGTATTATCTTCCATTCCTTTGCTCTTAAAAAATGTCAGAGAAGTTTCTTTAAAGGGTATTTGATATTATTTTTCTTGAAGCTGCATAATATTTAATCTTCATAATCCATTCATTTGATGTTAGATACCTATGCTGGCTTCATATATTAATTATTGTGCTAAGTGCTACAATAAATAATGGTGTGCATATGTCCATTTTAATTGGCATTGATGCCTCAAAGTGGAATTTCTTAGTCATATGGCAGCTTAGGGTAACTTCACTATCTGTGGTATATGCAATAATTAGATGAAAAATGTAATGGGCTAAATGGGAGATGCTAGATCACTCTAACCCCAATGTATAGGTGGAAGGAATGAAAAGAAACAAAACAGGGGGGGGGTTAAGGAAGAATATGAGAAAGGGGGTAAGGATCAGAGCTTTTGAGTATACCGGTGATGTGGCTGTGTGTTATCTTGATACACCCAAAGCTCAACAACAATAAAAAACAAGTAAAACTCAACAAAATGAAAGCATAAAATGCAAATTACAACTACTCAACATTGAAATATACCTGTCAAGGTGCCAGGCAGGGTGTTGGGGGGTGTTTGGAGGACTGGAAGGGAGCTTGGGAACACTAGTGGAGGGAAGTTGACAGTGGTAGGATTGGTGTTGGAATATGTTATTTAATTAAATACAACAATTTAAAATAAAAGGTAGCTGATGCAAATCAAAACAACAATGAGGTCAAAACACAGAGACAGGCACATATCACAAAGGACAAGAACAACCAGTTCTGACACAAATATGGGGAGAAATAAATTCTCATTCACTGCTGGTGGGAATGACAGCTTTTTTGGAAAACAATGTAGATATTACTCAATAAACTAGAAATTGAGCTTCCATATGACCCAGCAATATCATTCCTAGGAATATAGCCCAGGATTCCCAAAACACAATGTAGAAAAGCCCTCTGCATTCTTATATTCATTGCAGCACTATTCTCAATCCAGTATTTGGAAACAACTCAGGTGCCCAAGAACAAATGAATGGATAAAGAAACTGAGGTACATTTACACAATGAAATACTAAGAAGCTTTTCGAAAAACAAATGGAATAATTAAATTTGATTATATATAGATGAAAACAGTGAGTATATGCTGAACAAAATGAGTCAGAGAAATAAGACTAGACATACAATGACCATACTTATTTGTGAGATATAAAATCAATATTATCATTTAATATCCAGAGATCATAGACAAAGGCCAGGAGAACCAGTATTTGAGCAGGGGAGTACAGTTAGAGCAAAGAAGGTACCATTATGACAATAATAGTTGGAAATAAGCACACTGGACAAGAACTGGGTGCTGACAGGAGACATGCATTATGTGAGAAGCATATCACATAAGGGATATGCATTATGCATAATACCCTTTCAGTAACAATATTGCAAACCAACAGTGTCTAAAAGGAAAAAAGGAACACGAAATAGAGCGAGAGAGTGAGAGAGCGAGAGCGAGAGAGAGAGAATGTCTGCCACAGAGGCAAGCAGGGAGAGGGAAGGGGGGAAAAGGAGAGGGAAACTAGGGACAATGGGAAATGTGCATTGAAAAAGAGTTGAATGTTGTATGTTTGTATGACTGAATTTCAACCAGGAACAATTTTGCAACCATGTATATCATTTTTATCCAAATAAATAATTAATTTACATTAAAATTTAATAAATAACACAATATTAGAGCGTTTGCCCTGCACTCAGCCAACCCAGGATTGACGGTGGTTTGAATCCCGGCATCCCATATGGACCCCTGAGGCAGCCTGGAGTGATTTCTGAGCACAGAGCCAGGAGTAACTCCTGAGCACCTCCAGGTGTGACCCAAAACCTAATAATGAAAAATAAATGAATAATAATAATAATAATAATAAAGAGTCTAGCAGAGTATGCTGTATTATAAAGTGTCCTATCCTTTTTCAACTCTTTAGGTGGCAGAATAAAGTCCATAATGTAAATACTGAGCAAGATATTTTATTGGGTGCTCTTGTGATCGCATCAATCTTTAAACTGGAGGTCACAAAGAAAAAGAAAAAAAGGTTGGACACTACCCTAGGGGGTTAAATTACTGTTTTGATAAAATAGAAATGATTTACCCCCATGACTTGCAAGACTTGACAGACTCAACAAGAATAAAGAGCTGATAACACTGAATAGTTATTGCAATTAGACTCCTCTCTTAAATGACAAAATATAGCTATGGGATTATACTAAGATTAGAAATCTTGGCTTTTAACATTGATTTGCCTTTAATTTTCTTGATAATCTAAGCCAGCATTTTTTAAATTAATTTTTTGTTTAACTTTTTTACTATTAAAGCAAGGGTTAAGTAATCTTTAAATTTTATTCAATAATATGTTTATATAATTCTAAAGAAGATAATACAGTTCATGTCAAGAAAACTATGTATAAATGGCTAAGTGTTGTGCACTAAATGTAATCTGGAATACTGATGAAAGAGTGACTCTAAACTTTATGGGTATAGGATTGATTTTTATTGAGAAAAATGATGCCTCCAAAGTAAATTTGTGACTATAAACCAAAATTGTTCCAACAGGTTATAAAATAAGATAAGAGTAGCCAGTATAGTCATTGACTTTTATCTTTTCATTTTTAAGAAAAATTTTCAAACACTGGGAAAAAATTTTAAAAGACCTCTAATATCAGAACCACTTTTCCCGGCTTGATTAGATTATGATTATTTCAGACATGTGTCTTTCATATAATGTATGTTTGTATATATATATATATACACATATATATATTAATAGGCATGCACTAACTCTGTGCCACATGCACAAGATCCAGTATACTCATTAGGACTTTAGTTATGAGGAATATAATTAGATTTTTAAGTTAACTGTCAATGAGATAAGAGAATTGAAGGAAAGCACACGAACCAGAATAATAATTCAGAAAGCTGATCATGGATTTCTGTCACAACAAAAACCCTGCCAGCAAATCATAAGAACTAAATGCAAAAACTCTGACCACAGTTTCTGATTTGGGACTCAAGGTTCTAAGACTTGCAAGAGAAAACTTAACCAGGGAAGCTTTGCCTTTATGTTCCTCCTTAGCAAAACATCATCTCTTTTTTTTTTTTTTTTTTTTTTTTTTGAAGTAGTTCCTTGACTACAAACAATGGACGAGGTAGTAATCTGGGAGATGTAAAATTTCAAAGGAATGTGAACAAATTCTGAGCAGTCAAAATCAAACATCCATTGTATGTAATTATTTGAAAACAATATAAAAATTTTAAACAATCACACGAATTCTCATAGACTTAAGTGTTTGAAATTTTTTTCATTTATTGATAAAATTTATATTGTTTTAGATATTTTTGAAATTTTTCAGTATTTTAGAAGATGAACTGTTTTCTTTCTTCAGATTGTTTGTGGGTAAATTTAATGTTCTAGAATATATACCATATGATTCCTGAATTAAACATTAATATGTCCTGTGAGATATTTGAAAATGATGGATTTCCTAGGAAAAATAAACCGATAGAGTGGATGCTATCATCAGAAACTCTAACTTTGAATAGCCTGTATCTACTAAGTGAGTTTTATTAATCATTTGCTTGTTCTGAATTGCAAAATCTTAAACCATACAGTGGAAATACCCCATGACTAGTGCTTCAAAAATATAAAATCCTTAGAAAAATAATTGGCAGATGGAAAATATTAGCTATTATGTTGATGGTAGTTCATAGATCAATATGTCGACACAAAAGATACATTTTTACTCCAGCACTGAAAAAAAATCAGAAGATGTTCAGATCAGATCGATGATTTTTGTTTGTTTGTTTGTTTGTTTTTGTGCCACACCTGGCGGTGCTCAGGGGTTACTCCTGGCTGTCTGCTCAGAAATAGCTCCTGGCAGGCACGGGGACCATATGGGACACCGGGATTCGAACGAACCACCTTTGGTCCTGGATTGGCTGCTTGCAAGGCAAACGCCGCTGTGCTATCTTTCCGGGCCCAGATCGATGATTTTTTTTCTCCCTGTTTTAAAGTAATTAATATAATTGTCTTTTCCTGTCCTTATAATTTGCTATTTTTCTATTACAGTACTATCTTAAAGATGGAATCTGCCTATAAATGTGTCCTTCAGTGGATGGAGAGAGAGTACAATGGGTAGCATGCAGCCAATACAGGTTGGTTCCCTGTGCTTCACTAGAAGTGATGCCTGAGGCCAGAGCCAGGAATAACTCTTGAACACCATAAGTTCCCCAACACCCCACAAGTATGTCATCCATCGTTTTCAAATTTTTCCTTCATCACCAAAATGCTTTCTTCAACTCTTTTTTCTGTGTTTTGCTTTTCTGAAAACTAAAGAACCATCTTGCATTAACCTCTTACTTTGTCTCTTGTATTGTTCATCATTACCTCTTGAGTCTGAAACCCATTTTCCAGATTAGGTCATAAAATTTGTTCAATATCAGAATATTATATGCATTATAATGGTTCAGTACAGTATACTGAAGAGATAGCTTTGTGAAGAGTTAGATCTTAAGAATACCTTTCCTCATTAGGGAAGTAATGGAGGGAAAGTTGGGGACCAGCCAGGCTACAGAAAGGGCTTTAGGTCAGAAGGGTGATCAAAGGAAAAAACACAGATGTAAATCACATCTTTCACTTCCCATCAACTTTCCATAGAAATTGGACAAATACAAAGGCCCTTCTTAGGGCTTCAGTATTGACAAGTGAATTTCACATTAAAAAAAAAGAAAGAAAGGAGTGGGCAAAGAGAAGTGTGGATGCTCAAAATTGCTCTGGATTTTTTCTTTTTGAAAGTGATTAAGCTTGAATATGAAATAACTGTTTTAGCTCTGAATGTCCACGAACCTGTGATCATGGAACTATCACTGTTGTTAAAAAGACATTCATCACTGTCACTTATGTTGTCTCAAAATCCTAAGAGCTCCCCCCTCACAGAGATTCCAATAATAATTCCCAATATCTATAAGCAACTTGGATGTGCAGCTACTTCAAATGTGATGCTAAGATAATTGACACTTTTGTTCTTGTTCTATTCTTTTAGTAAGGAGTTCTCGGAAGAAATTTAAGCTCCGATTTCTTACTTGAATTTAATGAACACAGACAAACATAGAAAAACAAAAATAGGAGCTTCATGTCTCTGTTGATGGTCTTTAGTATAAGGCAGCCTAATATAAGAGTATGCAGTACAAACAGAAGACTGCTTTTATTTTTAAAAGCAAGTTAGTTATTGTAATTTTATCAACAATTCATTTTTACTGATTTACAAATTTAGCCATAGTGACATTTTATGTTATATTCTATTCCCTTTAGTCTTTTATATTTTAAGGCAATCGTGAAAAAAAAATCATGAAAAATTCCATTCCATTACATCAAATTATTTTTGCTGTAGTATCTCACTGCCCCCAAGGGGTCTTTGTGTATTTTTATCTGTAAATATACACATGTTTTCCACAAGGAACTTTTCAGTTTGCTCTGGTTTCCATTGTGACCACTACATTGTACTGACCACCCACCAGTTCCTTGTTTTTCATGCATAATAAATTTTAAACCACATGTTCCGGCCAACATTTCGGGTAGAAAACTCCTACCTCAAGGGAGGAAATTTAGGAATTCTTTTGATTTATTAATTGGCCATTAGACATAAGCACTATTAAACGCACACGGAGAAACAAGTGCTTCAATGAGGTCCATATGGCCAAGGAACAATGAAAGTTTCCTGTAAACAAAATAAAATAAAACAAAAAGATAACTCAGACTTAGGAGTTCCAGAGGACATAGTGTCAAAGAACCAGAAAATGTATGAATTTCAAATAGAAATTATGGGTACTTATAAAAATAATTCCCCCTATGAGATATTTTAACAGGTATTTAATAATGGCTTTGCAGAAACAGCCATGCTGTACACCTACGATTGCATAGCCAGATAGCTCAACAATCCAAATATCAAATGTTCATGACCTACATTTCTATATACCTAGGAGGTACATAAGTAGGTTGTGTGTGTGTGTGTGTGTGTGTGTGTAGGTGTGTAGGTGTGTGTGTTTGTGTGACTTACTGTTACTTCTTATCTTGCCAGAGTTCAGCCCCAAGTGAATGGGGCTAAGCAAGGGCAACATGAGGGTAATTAAACAAGACAGATAAAATAGAAAAAAGCCTGGGGTCAATGGGCTTACGGTCTCATGGATGGAGAACCCAGACAGTCCTTCCTGTACAGTAGTTATTGTTCAGGGACACTCAACATGGGAGGAAGGGCAGCCTCCAACGGCAAGTACCTATCTAATCCTAATCAAGCTCAAGTGAGTCTTTACATCTCAAAAAGAAATGTGTGATGAAAGAGAAAGCTAAGGTAAAATCTCTGAAGATTGTCTTTATTCAGTAAAGGTGGCAGATCAAAGACTGAAGACAAGACTCCAGCCTGCTGGATGTACCAAGAGGGCATCTGTGTTTAGATAGTCAAGAAATTAAGAGCCCTCAGATCTTTTTTTTTTTTTTTTCCCCATTCCTCAGACTATCAACTCTAGCTAAACTTGTTTATTTCTTGGATGTCTTCATATGTGACACTATCAGAGGAAAAAAAAATTTTTTTTTGGTTTCTGCATCCTCTTAGAATTATGTGGGCATGTGGGTTCTAGGTTGACACTGATATATTGCACAATAATAGTGTGCTGTCTTCCTTTGATCTTTTTAAAGATGATTTTAAAAAGCCACATTTCAGTTGTCATTCTGACATTTTCCTGATTCGTGCTACTTGAAAAGGGATCACTTAAAATCAGCAGACACAGCTGATTTCCCAGTTCTTGACCAACGCTGCTTCTAAAACTCACCTTTGCTAATACATCGAAACCTAAATTCTACCATTATATTTTTATTAACAGTTCTTCACATATCAAACTAAAATACTTAGGAAGCAAAGCAGCTGAAATTGCAATTCTAATAACATTTACAAATTTTCTTACTTTTCTAGTTAGCAAATTTTGCTGGAAGAAGAGGAAAAAGAACGATTTTGAGAGCCTTTGAATAAAGGAGAGATATCAGAGAAAAGAAAAAAAGAAGGGAAAAACTAAAGAAAAGATTTACATTTTAAAGTTGATTTTATTGTGTAAAACTACATATAGAAAATAAAAACTACATTTAGGCAACACTAGCTTAAATAGTGTAAATGTTAGTGCAAATGTTTACATACTTTAGGGCTAGGGCGTTAATCTATCATGTGCAACATCAAAGTACCTTTTACTCCAGTCCATTAAATACTTTTTCTTCATTCTTGTCCCCACCCTCCACCTTGGTGACCTGAATTCAGGTTTTAGTTTTCACAGCAAATTTTGTATTATCTAATCTTGTGTCCTATAGATCATTAATTATTTTTGTTTTCTTCTGTTTTACTTCTCTTAGCAAAACACCCTTGAGGTCCATCCATATTATTTTTTAATATAATTTTTATTTTGATCATAGTGGCTTACATATTGTTGACAATAATACTTTAGGTACATATTTACATAAAATCAGGGGGGATAACCATCACCAATTTGTCATCCCTACATTGAGGTCCATCCATATAGTATTCCATAGTGTAGTCCATATCTTTTTCATCTACGTATCATTGGTCCCCACTTGGTCCCCACCACTCCCCAAGACATTAGTTATTGTAAATAGTACTATAATGATTAGAAGTATACATATATCTTTTGTAATTAGATTGCATTCTCTGAATGAATATTTCAAAACAGAATTCCTGGACCATATATCATTCTTATTTTCTTTTTTAATAAATGGAGACATGGGCCAGAAAGATAGCATGGAGGTAGGGCATTTGCCTTGCATGCAGAAGGATGGTGGTTCAAATCCCGGCATCCCATATGGTCCCCCGAGCCTGCCAGGAGCGATTTCTCAGGGTAGAGCCAGAAGAAACCCCTGAGCACTGCCAGGTGTGACCCCCCAAAAAAAATAAATAGGAACATGCCTTTATTAATATCCCTAATTTTTTGCAGTATTTACAATCCATCCTTTTAGAACCTGACTTTAAAATAAAATAAATAAAAATCTTAAGAATAAGTCTAAGTTTCATATTTTGCATATTTCATTTATACATAAAATTATGTACTATGAGCTACAAAATTTGAGTTTATTGTAAAATGAATTAAAAATTTAAGCAGTAATAAAATAAAAAATTAGCATAATATGACTTTGCAGCAATACTCAGTGCTGAAGCTTTATATATATTTTTTGTTCGTTGTTTGTTTGTTTGTTTTTTCTTTTTGGGCTACACCCGGAATTGTTCAGAGATTACTCCTGGCTATGCGCTCAGAAATCATCCTGGCTTGGGGGATCATATGGGATGCCAGGGATAGAATCCTGGTCCTGTCCTGGGTCAGCTGCGAGCCAGGCAAATGCCCTGCCTCTGTGCTATTGCTCCAGCTCCTGAAGCTTTATATTTTAATAATATAAATCATCTACCTGGCATGCCTGTTCTGTTCATAATTAGATTAAAACTGTACCAGCACTTTCATTAAAAACTAATTTTGGTGCCATAAATACATTAGTGTAAGACTGTTAATCTAATATGAATACCCACCAATAAAATGACGAAAAGGCCTTTAAGATTCCTTTGTTTATCCATAGAATTTTGTGGCATGCACAACTCTGACAATAGTTGGAGAAAAATAAATATGTGCAATTTGTGAATTTTATGTTCTAGCTAAATAGAAACATGTTTCTTGAGTTCACTAGAGACTCATCTATTATTTTATCATTTCACTTTGCTAAAAAAAAATCCTATTTTTAAAGATTTAAAAAATTCGTAGAGGCTGTCTGTACTGGTTTACATTCCCATTGATAGTGAGTGAATGGGGAGCTATTTTTTCCTCCTGTATTCCCAGTAGGACTATGACTTATTGTCTTTTTGATATAGGCAATTATAGAAATGAGATGACATCTCATTGTAGAGTGGATTTGCATTTCCCTAGTAATAAGTGATAATGAATATTTTTCAAGTGCCTATTGGCCATCTGTATGTTTTCTTTGGAGATATGTCTGTTCAGTTTTTCCCGTGTTAAATAAGGTTGATTGGTTTTTATTGCTGAGTTTTGAGAGAGTTTGTATGTTTTGGACAAAAGCATTTTGCCAAATGTTTGTTATGCAAATATTTTCTTCCATCCAGCATTGTGTCTTTTTTTAAAAGATAAAATCATTTCAACTTGATACAATCACACATTTTTGTTTCTCTTTTGACTTTTGTTTTTATTAGCAATGCAAACTGGAGACCAATATAATGGATTGTTTTGTTTATGTTTTTCTCTATATATTTTGTGACTTTGGGTTTAATATTCATGTTTTTAATCCACTAATTTAATTTTTGTTTATAGTTTGAGATATGATGACTTTTTATTTTTGCATATTGCTATAAAGTTTTCTGGCAACATTTATTAAACAGATATTTTTCCATTTTATGCTATTGGCCCTGTCAAAATTTAACTGCCCATTTATATGAGGGTTTCATTCTATATTCTCAATTTCAGTGATTTGTATTAGTTTTTATTCTGATACTACATATTTTGATTGTTATTATTTTTATAGTAGAGTTTAAATCAGATAACATAATTCCTCCTATATTTTTCTTCTTCTTCTTTTCTTCTTCTTCTTCTTCTTCTTCTTCTTCTTCTTCTTCTTCTTCTTTTCTTCTTCTTCTTTTCTTATTCTTCTTTTCTTCTTCTTCTTCTTCTTCTTCTTCTTCTTATTCTTCTTATTCTTCTTCTTCTTCTTCTTCTTCTTCTTCTTCTTCTTCTTCTTCTTCTTCTTCTTCTTCTTCTTCTTCTTCACTATTTCTCCTTTTTGTTCTGTCTGAAATGCATCATTTGAAACTAAGAGAAGTTATCTGAGTCATCTGAATCTAAGAAAGTTCCAGTGGAACAGATTTCCAAGCATACTATGCCTAGGAAAGGAGAGTTGAATCATTTTAATACTATAAATGCCTTTTTTCCCCCTAAAATAAGAACGTCTCAGACTTTTTTTTCTGTTTCATTTTGAAAGTATCATTGTCTCTTCACCCTGATACATATGTCAGAACCACTGGATACTCTTTATCATGCAAATATGTATCTTGGTTCTATTTTGACATAAGACTTTTAAAATAGGCAACCAATTTTCAAAGCTAGTGGAGTACACATCTTAAAGTTTTAAATAATTCACTACATGATTCAATTACTGTATACTTAGATGGGTCTATGATGAAATCCATATCAACTAAGTAATGTGAATGAAACCAATAATGAACTGTTTTATGTCCCATCTTACAACTAGATTGAAATCTAGTTACTCAAAGAAAAAAGAATCAATCTGACACAAAATAGGTCTGAGATTTTTTATTATATTTCTCTAATACATTTTGAGCTTGTCTCACATTCTGGAATCCATTTTAAGAATTAGTCCAATACTTACTGTGCCAAGGCAGGAGGGAAAAAAACAAAACACAAAATATTATTTATCTCTTTATATATTATTTTTTATCTTCATTTATTATCATTATTATTATATTTACCTACCTATTTTTGGTTGACTTCTTTCCTCCGGTGTGGTTATTGAAACTGTTGCCCCCATTTACACTTTTTTCTTTTCTTTTCTTTTTTTTTCTTTTCTTTTCTTTTCTTTTCTTTTCTTTTCTTTTCTTTTCTTTTCTTTTCTTTTCTTTTCTTTCTTTTCTTTTCTTTTCTTTTCTTTCATTATATGCTCTGCCATGTTTCTTATCTCAAGACCGTGGCTTTTTTTTTTTTTTTTTGTGGTGCTTAGCGTTATTGTTGGAGTCCTCACTGGATATTTGACACTTCTTTTTGTACTGGTGGATTGTTTCACCTTTTTCTCCTTTGTCTCTCTGAGGAGGAGACCCTCTAGAAGAATTTCGCTTATTTTCTGCATATTAGACCTTTACCCCAGTTTACTACTATTCCCTTCTTCAAACAAAAACACTTAAATTGAACTAGCTACTCCTGCCCCCCAGTTCGAGGGGGAAATAAGGGAGGCACCAGGACCAAACAGGTGCAAGACTACTAAGTATTAGGCTAGATACAGAGGGAACAACATATTCTGGCAGCCCTAAGGGTGAGGGAAGAGCATATGGGAGACAGAACAAAAACGGATGTAGGGAGGACAAATTGGTGATGGAAATCCCCCCTGATTTTATGTAAATATGTACCTATAATATTATTGTCAACAATATGTAAACCACTATGATCAAAATAAAAAAAAGAATTAGTCCTTTCTTTCTTAGTATTTTAAAAACCATATGAGTGTTTTTCCTTTATTTTATAATCGTAACATAGAGATATATTAGTGTCCTAGAACTTCAAAGCAGATCCTAAAACCATTAAATTTCTGACTTTAAAGTAATTATTTTTACCTATCTCTCTCCTTGTCTGGAAATATGCAATTTTGATATTATATATTTTTGTGTCAGGTTGTGATTTAATTTTCTAGTGTTTTTAAGAAGTATTTCATTTATATTCTGAAGGGTTATTTTTGTTTTCAACTTTCTTAAAATGTACTTTTTTTTTTTTTTTGGTTTTTGAGTCACACCCGGCCGCACTCAGGGGTTACTCCTGGCTCTATGCTCAGAAATCACTCCTGGCAGGCTCAGGGGACCATATGGGATGCCGGGATTCAAATCACTGCATGCAAGGCAAACTCCTCACATCCATGCTATCTCTCTGGCCCCAAAATGTACATTTTTTTTCTTTTTTATAAAAGAGCTGAAGCATAAGCTTTGTAAGCAGGAGAGAGAGAATGTATTTTTCCTATGATTCTATCATAATTATGACAGCTTCATATTATTAAGTAGGAAAGTTTCTGTTTTATTCTGATAGCATTTGTGTCAGATTAATGTTTTTCTATTGAATAAAGGTTTAATAAATTAGTGTTTAATAAAGGTTCTCAATAAGGCATATGATTTGAAATTTTCTTTGCAGAATAAACTATGATCATAAATTAATAAATGTAAAATTGCTCAGACATTTTTGTCTACTTTGAAGCTAGATTTTAGTAGTATCATTTAAAAATATGCCCATTTAATTATTAAATAGATTTGCAACTAGACATTCACCTGTGAAATACTCTCATCACCTTTATTACTAATTAATGAATTACATTAATAATAATGATTATTTGTATTGTCATTTTTATTGATCAGCCTAGCTAGAGTTTTATCAATTTTTACAAAAATTTCTCATACCATTTTTTATTTTTCTCTATTCTTATTTTTCTCTATCTTAATTTCTGTTTCATTTATTTTCATCTTTTATACTTCATTAATCTACAATCTACTTAGGCTTAATTTTTGCTTTCTTATTTTTTGGGGGTGGGTCACATCCTGCAGCACTCAAGGGTTACTCCTGGCTCTACGCACAGAAATCGCTACTGGCAGGCTCAGAGAACCATATGGGATGCCATTTGAACCACAGACCTTCTGCATGCAAGGCAAACGCTTTACCTCCATGCTATCTCACCGGCCCCTAATTTTAGCTTTCTAAGTTCATAAATTATGCTATTGGTTCGAGATCTTTCTTCTTTCGAATGTATTACACATAAAACATTCCTTTAAACATTGCTTTGATTTCATCCACAGCTTTGCAGTATTGTATGTTCATTATCATTTCTTTGAAAATATTTTCTCTTTTATTCTTCGTTTTATAAGTTAATTAAACCTATGTCTTTATTTAATTTTTATTTTTAATTTTTAAATGCTTGAATAAATTTTAAAATGGTTCCTTTTAAAGATTATTTTAATTATTAAACAACATGTTAATTTTAGTCTTTTACACTTACTGAAACTTGTTATATGTGCTGTGGTTCATTTGTTATTGTATGCTTAAAAACATGATCTTGTTATTGTATGGTATATTTTATACATATTAACTAGTTGGTTTATAGGGTGATAAAATCTTTGTAATCATTCTAATTTTCTGACATGCTTTGTAGTAAATTAGAGCTAAATATATATTGAATTCTCTTATTATGATTTTAAAAACCTATCTTTTATTTTTGCCACTTTGTTACTACTTGTGTATGCATTTACAACTATTGACTCTTATGTACATTCCTTGATGTAAAATTTCACTTTTCAGTAGCAACATATATTATATATTCATTTGTGTGTCTTATTAATATAACATGTCTAGCGTTTAAGCTTAACATTTTCATGTACATTTATTTCTTCTCCTTTTTCTTTCAGCCTCATTGTGTATTTTAAATGTGTTACTTTTAAATAAAAATAGACTTATTAATGCAACATTAGACAAAAGAAAAAAAGTAAATTTTTTGTTTTAAAACCAAGTTTCCCATTCTCTGTGATCTGTGTGTTTAGCTGGTTTATATTTTATAAAAATTCTTTTTGATATGTATTTTTAAATTTGCCATTTTGCTGTTATTTGTGTTTGTTTTTGTTTGATTTTTCTATTCATCACTTTCTGCTTTTCTTTGTGGTAATCATATATTTTTAAAAGAATACTGTAAGTTTATACTGACTTAATAATGTCTTGATAATTTATTAGTGGTTACTCTAAAACCTATGAAATATAAATGTAATGTATCAAAATCTACTTAATTAGTATTTAATTACATCCATTTTAATATAATAAACATTAAATAGTATAGATCTGTTTAGTCTTTCCCTTTTTGCTTTAAGCATTGCCTTTTATCTCGATTATGGTGATTCTAGAATACAGTTATATAAACTAAGCATTTCTAAAAAAGCAGCTAGTAAAAGAAGCCATGTATATTTTTCTGAATCTAATAAAATACATATCATTTATATTATTATGTGTATCACATATTTATCTTTTCCAGTTTTTTAATTGCAACCTGGCATAATTTTTCTTTGCTCTGAAGAGCTGATAATACTGCAGTTCTGCTATCACTGTTTTATTTCAATTGTTTTAACCTAGAAGTGTTCTTCATATTTTAACTTTAAATAATAATTTTAGTCTATAGATACCTTGAGTAACTTTTTTTAGCACTTTGAATATATGTTCCCACATCTTCTAGCTGCTACTGATTCTGCTAATAGGTCAAAGATTAAACATGCTGGTTATTATTACTATTATTATTATTATTATTATTATTATTATTATTATTCCTTCCTGTCTTTTCTACCATTATTCTCTTGCTGCTTTAAAGCTTTCTAATTATTTTTGGCTATTATTGATTGAATCTGTTGTGTCAGATTATTTTCTCAATTTTAAAATTCTACTTAACTTTTGTAAAATGTGCAAAAATGAGTGTGTGTATGTGTGTGCGTGTGTGTGTGTGTGTGTGTGTGTGTATGCATGCGTATATGTTTGGTTTTGGGACCACATACACCAGTGCTTAGGAATTACTCTGGCAAGTGCTTTGAGGATCATATAAGATGCCAAGAATGTTATCTGCTGAGCAAGACAGCAAGCAGCCTGCTTGCTGTCCAGCTCAGGAATACCACAATTCTTGTGTGACTTTTTAAAATTATAATCTTTCTACTTTTATTTTTATTAAAAATTTTGACTTATAAAGTTGCTCATATACTGTTATTTCCAGCATACAATTTTTCAACATCAATCCCACCACAGGGTAACCTTTCCTTCACCAACATTCCTAGTTTCCTTCCCAGCACCCAAGCACCACCTTTGCCCCCTTAGCAAGATTATAACAAATTTACTTCATATTGCTAGCTCTAAAAAATGACAAATGAAATGACCAGAAAACCAGTCAATAAAAATTTGTTTATGAGAATTTATTGCTATATTATTTTAACTTATGTGAATAAAGAAGTTTAAATTATTTAATACTATATAATACAATGCCTATTCTCACTCAAGTTTTCAACTCTAGCATCTAAATAGAATATGTTAAATTTTAATTTGTACTTGGGTCTCACTATGGTAATCATCATGTCCTCCCTTCACTAGTAAAACTTTATTTTGAATTCTTTGCTAATCTATTTTATAGTTTACATTGAATAGGTAAATACTACAAATGGAGAATTTAGTAAGAGTAAAAGGGCAATCTGAAGAGGCTTTTAAATATACAGTATTTTATCCTAATTTAAAGATTCATGGTTTAGATTTTTAAAAAAAAAATTGTTCTTACCATACTTTCTAAAACATAAGTACAATGAGATCAGGGATTCTTCAGAAATTATCCATTTTACTCCAATCTAGTTGTCCCAAATAAAGGATAGGTTACTGGCTTAGACTTGTAGATATCTATTAAAAACTCTGAGCTCTTCCAGTTCTGCGATAAGTCTTTTGTTGGTGATTTATCTTAGAATACCAGGGTTTTGTCTTTTATTTTACCATGTTAAAAGCTCTTTTTATTATTAATTATGGCTCAACATTATAAATATTTCCATCCCTGATCAAAGATGGGGTTGTTGGTTTTTTTCCTGACATCATGAAACCAGAAATCTGAAAACAATTTAAATCATATGGAAGAGATTCAAGTAATAATAAACATTTGCCCAATCGCTTGCAAATTTTAAGGCATTGCTCAATGAACCAAGTAACAGAAATATATAGATTCTAATGTAGAATATGTGCGAATATAACTTAATTTTGCCAATTAAATTAAATGCTCAAGAATCCAAATAGTATAATACATAATTACACAATGCTTGAGAAAATTCTGCTTTAATGTCCCTTTCAATCAGTTTAGCTTCTCTGAACTAAAACAAGGATTCATTTTCTTCTTTTATTCATACTGTACTTTCAAAGCTACAATATTATAGGACCAATTGGGACTAATTTGAAATGTCAGTTTTGGAAAGAAATGATTCAACATTCTATTTATTTAAAATACCCTTTCATAATACCTTAAATTTAGACAGATACATAACAGATGGATTTTCATTGAATTATGAAGCTCTTAATAATTACAATATTTATCATATTTTATCACTTTAAGTCAGTGTTAATTTTTGTGTATCATTAGTTTGTTAAGGATATACAATGATATAGTTTGTGATTATTATGGAAAGCATATAATGTAAATAATTATAAGCTTCAGATAAATAAATGTTTATACAAAGTAAAACATATTCAAACAGAAAATATTAGTAAACTAATAAATTCACATAATGTTAGGAATTTATTGACAATCACAAAGATTTTGATTGCTATTTTTATTTGGTTTTTGCTTTTTATATGAAACTATTTAGTCTCCTTAATACAGCTGGTTTAGATACAACAAGTGTACTCATCTCCTGCTTGTCTGAGAATGTTTTTAAATAAATATTCTAAAATTTGACTAATAACTGCAGGAGAGGATTCCTGTTAAGTTCTTTATGTAGTATACTTTGAATATTTCATCCATCCTCTTCTTAATTATAGAGTTTCATTTCAAATATCTGCAGTGAATCTTATGCTTTGTTCTGGTATTTTGTTTGTTGGTTGGTTTTGTTTTTAGTTTTGTATAAGTACTTGCCTCTCTCTTGCTGCTTTAATGATTATTATTGTTGTTGTTGTTGTTGTTGTTGTTGTTGTTGGATTTTGGGGCCACAGTTGGTGACTCTCATGAATTACTCCTATGAGCTCAGAAATTGCTCCTGGCTCAGGGGACCACATGGGAAGCGGGGGATCAAACTGCGGTCGGTCCAAGGTCAACTGCATGCAAGGCAAACGCCCTACTGTTGAACCATCTCTCCGGCCCCTGAATCTTATTTTTTAAGGTAACACATACCTTTATTATATTTTATCACCATTGGTGGTGGTGTGTTTTTGTTTGTTTGTTTGTTTTTATTTTTATCAGCACTGTTTGGAACTCCTGGATCAGTGTTTTAACCTCCCTCTTCAAGAGAAAGTACTCAACTGTTATCTTTTTCAACGCTATCTTTTTCCCATTTCCCTCCTTATTTTGGAAGTCCTGATTCTGACATTGTTCCTTCTAATATTGTCAACAGTATCTTTTTAAGTCCCTGCAATTTTTTCCCCTCCATCTCTTTTATATTCCCTATTTGTCATTGGTGGGATTATGTACCTTGTCCTCAGGATCACTGATTCAGTTTACAGCATCACTGATTCTCCTGCTAAGATTTGATACTGTATTCTTCAGTCCTTTTATTTCTACTTAAATTATTGTTCCCCTTTTATCAGATTCTTCAAGTTTATTGATTATCTGGTTAACATGTTTTAAACATTAAACATTAAATATCGAGTGAAAAGGCATTATTCTAATGTCTTTTTCAGGCAGTTTAGAAACATCTAATTTGATGGAGGATCTGTCTGGAACTTTGTTTCCCCTAATTGATGCATTTCTTTGTTTTCCATTGTTCTTGAGCTCATTGTCTGCAGAATGGGGTTCTGGAAACTCAGGACTTTGGCTGTCTCTCTCTGGTCATTGGTATTCCATTCCCTCACAGAGTTGGGGTAAAGATTCTTGTTGTCTGCTTGTACCATCTCCAGAGCTGAACTCTCACAGCTTGGGTCCTGGGATATCTCGTGCCCGCAACTTAACTTTATCTTTATTATTATTATTATTTAAATTTTTCTTTTTAAATAAAAGTTCCATAGTTTATATTAGTAATGAAATTGTTATTCTATAGTTACAAGGTAATACCTCAATCCCTCCACCAATGTTTAAAGATTCCCCATCACTTTAACATTGTCCTTTTTTCATCACCAGATTGCAGTTCTATTGGTCATGCTTTAGTATTTTTTTCAATTAGTGATTGTATAGTCCCTTTTGTTTTACTTTAATATTTGTTGTATGAGTGATATCAGCCAGTATTTATCTTTGATCTTCTGACTCACTTACTCAGCTTGACACCCTCCAATTCTAACTTTTAGAAAACTGCAAAATTTCATCTGTTCTCACAGCTGAATATATTACATTGTAAATATGTACCATAATTTCTTTAACCATTCATCTGTTTTGGGCACTTATGTTATTTTCAGATCTCTGCTATTGCGAGTAGTACTACAATGAAATAGATGTACATATGTCTCTTCAAATTGATGTTTTTAGAGTAGAATTTGAGGTTCATATGGAAGTTTTATTTGTAATATATTGAGAAGTCTCCATAAAATTTTTCAGAGAGGCTGAATTAGGTAGTGTGTCACTAACCATTGTTTTTTTGTAGCTGCTATTGTTTTTGTTGATTTTTAGTAACAATACTGCCAATGATGTGATTTCATTCACAAAACATTCTAATTTCGTAGCAGTGTGTCACTAACAATTGTTGTTTTTCTTTTGTAGCTGCTATTGTTTTTGTTGATTTTTAGTGACAATACAGCCAATGATATGATTTCATTCACAAAACATTCTAACTCTGTAGCATCCACCAGAACGTTCCTTTCTCTCCACCATTGTTTCTGAGTTTCTTCCCATTAAGCCATCTTCTCCCCTTCCCATTGTGGTATGCTCAATTCTATAGTCAGTTCACAAATTATTTTGCTTTGGGCCATTTTTAATCCCTTTGATGACCTTTATATCTCATTATATTACATTATTATATTATAATTACATATTATTATAATGATATGTTATGTTGTGCTGTGTTATATTGTTATGTTATATTATGTTTGTTATGTTATGTTGTGATGTGATGTGATGTGATGTTGTGTTATAAAGTTTCTTTATCCAGTCATCTATTCTTGGGTTTGTTTTTTTTTGGGGGGGGGTCACACCCGGCAGCGCTCAGGGTTTACTCCTGGCTCTACACTCAGAAATCGCTCCTGGCAGGCACAAGGGACCATATGGGATGCCGGAATTCGAACCACAGTACTTCTGCATGAAAGGCAAGAGCTTTACCTCCATGCTATCTCTCCAGCCCCCAGTCATCTATTCTTATACACTTGGGTTATTTCTTGTCTTCGGGTATTGTGAATAGTGCTAAATGATTGCTATAAATTTGAGCGCTGCAAATGCCTTTTCTGACATTTAGGGTCCAATAGAGTTTTTAGATCATTGGAGTAGATGCTAAGAAGAATTGCTAAGTCATTATGGAAGTTGGAGTCTCAGGCTTTTAACCCTATGACATAAACTTAGGGAGAAAAGTATGTGGGTAGAAGGGGAGGGACTGAGCCTTAATTGAGGGTCCCACTTTGATGTGTTTGCCTATGTGGGTTTAGGGGCTTCTCCTCAGAGTTGGAATAGTTGTGACAAGGAAGGAGATTGGATAGCAGGTTTAGGTCTGCATTCTTGTCATCTGAGTGGCTGCTCATAGGACTTTGAGATTTCTGATATTCCTTCTCATGGCAGGGAGAGTGGTACCTAGATGAGTAGGTTTGGTTAATATACATTACTACTGCTGTTGGAGATTACAAAAATAAGCATAAAAATACTATAAAAGGATACTGCAACAAGAAAATGGAAACTTTTGAACAAAAATAATTACTGTGATTTATGGAATACCCAATCAGACCCCAAATACTGCATAATTAATATGTGATTTGTATTATCACCATATTTAGCAATATGTAAAAGGAAATAATTATTTTGTTAGAACTTACGTTAGAATTGTGAGTATACATTTAGTATTTAATGAGCACACACAAAATTTATTCTAGACTATTTTCCATGAACTATCAAATAATTTATCTACTTGAGTTCTTTATGTAATTTAAAATACATAAAGTTGATTTGTAAGATTTAAATAAAATGATTGGATTATCAAATTCAGAGGGTGCAGAGAGTAAGTTGCTTACCTTGCATGTGGCTAAGGCTGATTTAATCTCTGGTACCAATTATGGTCTCAGCATGCCAGAAATTATTTCTGAGCACAGAACCAGAGTCATGAGTAAACTTTAAGCAGAGTCAGGTAATAAACAAACAAAAAAACCCAAAAAAGTAAACAAACCAAAGAACAAAGGAATTAATTCTCTAATGCTGAGTAAAACTTTCAATATAAATAAATTTTAATATGTATTTATTATTAATATGTATTTTACTTTAATAATGACTCATTAAAGTGAACTGCCTTTCTCTCTTTATATATACATATATATTCATATATACATACATACATACATACATACATGTACATCCAGATGGGCAGCTTTGGAGGTAGGGAACAGGTGATATTTTTTATCCATGTCCCCAAGACCATGCCCAGAATATGTTATTTTGTGCTGGTAACCAAAATTAGGGCTTTACACATTCTAGACATGTGCTCATCCATTTGAGTCTTATCTCCACTTTAAGAAACATAATTATTTAAGTTTGTTTCAATAGTAAAATTTCTATTGTAGACAATAATTAACCTTACTGTATTTCCTCTGGTATAATGATAAAAATACTGAATACAAAACAATAAATAGGTAAATAATTCTTTAGAGTGCCATTGGAATAGCTCATACATATAGCAATGACATACTTTGGTTATAAAAGTATAAGGTTCTTAAGTCTACTTAAGCTAAATAAGGTAAAAATTCATGATTCAGGTATATGAGGAGTCTTAAAAATTCTTATGTATTCATATACTTGAATATTATTAATGTTGATTAAGATTTTTACTTAATATAGATTAATAGGGCATCCCCATTGATAATAAATGATACTTGGCATTTAATAATAGCCACATTGCCATACTCGTGATAAAGTATAACAATAATATTTCTAATTTAAGTAATTATATTAGCTTTTGTTTTTTTTTGTTTTTTTTTGGTTTTGGGTCACACCCAGCAGTGCTCACGGGCACTCCTGGATCTATGCTCAGAAATCGCTCCTGGCAGGCTTGGTGGATCACATGGGAAGCCACGATTCGAAACACAATCACCACCGTCCTTCTGCATGCAAGGCAAATGCCTTACCTCCTCCTTATCTCTTTGGCTCCTATAACAGCCATTTTTTAAACAATACAAATAATAGTTATAAAATGTATTGGTACAGTAGAGAAAAAAATTTATAAAAAATATTATCAAAACTGTTGAACATACTGATTTTCAAACATTTTTATAGTCATTTGATTATTATTGAATCAGTTTGGATTCTACACATAGTTGCCCATGTTCAAATACACGAGCATTTTTCATGTCAAAACATTTTTTTCCTGAAACCACCTAACTATTAGCAGCTGTGAATGTGAGAATAGAGGAAGGATTGTTTTTACTTTAGTCAAAGATTAATGCTATTTTACAGCTTCAAAAGTAGTTTTCAATTCTGTCTTTCAGGGTAGATACGTCCTTCTTGTCTCCTTTAATTTTATTCCCCCCTTTTAAGCATAATTATTTATTTTGTGGCATATTAAAATAGTCTGCAAAGCAAAAGTTTTTATTGGAAATAAGATTCTGCTCAATGTTAACTCTTAATCAGTGCAGTTTTTCTCTCATTTTCCAGGTTATAGTTATTCCAATCAGCTTATTTTGTTTTATTTTCTCAAATATTTAGAGTTTGGTAATGGAAGCATAAAACAGAGTTGTGAGTGTACGTCAAAAATAACAAGAAATAAACTTCATAATATAAATTAAGTTCTGGAATATTGAAGAGATTGTGCTTTGAGTTTCATTTTTGTTTACTCTTGGGCCACACCTGGCAGTATTCAAGGGCTACTTTTGGCTCTGCACCCAGGATTTATTCCTGGCAGCACTTGATGGGACATACAAGATGCCAGGAATCAAACCAGGGTGGACCCTGTGCAGGTCAAGCACCATACCTGCTGAACTATCACTCAGGCCCCAGTAGAGAAGTTTTGATACATGTCCACAATTATCTGGCTTATCAGAAACAGAACTAAGAGAGCATGAGAATTTCACACATTCATAAGAAATTGAATGGCCTTTATCAGGACTGTTCTGTTTCTGGTCACTGCCCAATTTTTTTTTTTTTTTTTTTTGTTACTGCCCAATTTCACTTTGTTTCAATAGCTCTAGATTTACTAGCACTTTTAACTTGATGAGTGGTTCTAGCAGAACACCCTTTGTCTAAACTTTAATAATTAAATTTAAAAACCTTATTAAGGGGCTGGAGTGATAGCAGCCAACTTATGCTCGATCCCTGGCGTCCAATAAGCCCCCCAAGCCTACCAGGAGTGATTTCTGAGCACAGAACCAGAAGTATTGCTTGAGCACCATCAGATGTGTGGCAAAAAAAAAAAAAAAAAAAAACCTGATTAAAATTTCAGCAAATTATTTTGTAGCTATTAGCAAAGTAGTCTTAAAGTTTATGCATAGAGGCAGAATGCTAGTCAATCACATATTTAAAACAAAAATAAATTCAATGTGTCAACACTTACTACTAAACTACATTGCTCAAGACAGTCAACTGGATCAATGGAATATACTTGAGTCTCAAATGAATCAATATAATTAATAACTGATTTTGAATAAAGGTACAAAGAAAATATAATGAAGAAAAGCATGAACTATTTTCAATAAATAGGTCTTAAACAAGTAATTCACAAAAAAAATGGATCACTGGCAAGTGGAAAACCTTAAATTAGAATATAACAGGAATTTATAAGACCTTGGGTATAGAAATTATTATTAAGGACATGACCCATAATACAAATTATTGGTATGTTGGCATCAATAAAATTAAATTAGAGTGTGAAATGGTATTGTGTTTAGATTGCACGTTCCTGACACAAATAAGATCTCAACAAATAAGATTGTTTTCCAAACATCATTGTGTGCTGTGTGAGAGGCTCTGAGCACCATAGTATTCAGGTAGTTCTCAGTAACACAGGACCTGTGTTATTTTGTCCTTTCATGACCCAATCACAATGGGATTCCAGGCCAACTTGAGTAATTAAGCTGATGAAAAAGAGGAGCAAACACAACTTTCATTTATGTTATTGTAAATGCAGAATGGTAAAGTCACCTTTTTTTATTTTTTGTTTGTTTGGTTTTGGTTTTGGGCCACACCTGTTGACATTCAGGAGTTACTCTTGTTCTGTGCTCAGAAATAGCCCCTGGCTTTTGGGGACCATATACGACGCTGGGGGTTGAACAGAGGTCCATTCTAGGTCAGCTGCGTGCAAGGCAAATGCCCTATTTCTGTTCCACTGCTCTGGCCCCAGAATGGTAAAGTCACTTCTGAGTTTGGTGATTTCTTACAAAACTAAGTATGTCAGGCATGTGATCCAGAAATTAGGTCATCTCTTGAATATTCATCTCTTGAAGTGGAAACTGATGTGCATCCCAAAAATAAACAACACACATTGATGTTTAGAATACTTTTTATCATTGTGAAATGTGGAGGCAACTAAGATGTCCAGCAGTAGATGAACAGATAAATGAGATTACTTCTGAACAATGGAATATTATTCAGTGCTAGATAGAAATTCAGAGGTAAAGGGCTGAAGAGATAGCATGGAGGTAGGGCCTTGCATACAGAAGGACAGTGGTTAGAATCCTGTCATCCCATATGGTCCCCCAAGCCTGCCAGGAGCAATTTCTGGGTGTAGAGCCAGGGGTAACCCCTGAGCGCTGCCAGGTGTGACTCACTCCCCCCCCCAAAAAAAAAAGAAATTAAAAGAAATTCAGAGGTGAGGACTGTCTGTAGGTCTAGTCTGTCCAGTCTATAGGTCTTATAAGTTCTGTGAAATCATTTGGCCTGGCAGATGAGGTTCAGAATTGAATGTATCAAGAAAATCTCTTTATAGAAATATAAATTTATGTTAAGTTAATTGTATAGTATCATAAATTTTGACTGATAAGAAAGGTAAACCTCTTATAGGTTAGATTGGATATTTCAAGTTTATAAGCAGGACAGACATTGATGCTTCTTGTTGGTTCCCTACAGTCCATCACCTAAATTGTGTTGCTTCAGTGGACAGTAGAACCAAGCAAGCTGGGACTGATAATACACTGGAGTGAAGCTATCGTTAATCTCAGTTTAGATGTGATGATATAGTTTCTCATGAGACTTATGACAATGTTGTCAACTTCTTTGTTGACATATACTGGAACTCCAAATCAAGCTTCATCACAGGTCGTGATAAATAATCCTCTCCAAACTGAATCTCAAGTGATCCTCTTTGTTTGGGGAGGAGGTCACATCCGGCTGTGCTCAGGGGTTACTCCTGGCTCTGTGCTCAGAAATTGCCCCGGGCAGGCTCCAGGGACCATATGGGATACCGGGATTAGAATCATTGTCCATCCTGTGTTGGTTGAGTGCAATGCAAATGCTTTACCGCTGTGGTATGGCTTTGGCCCCTCAAGTGATCCTTAAGGAAATTATAGAAGACAGAAAATACCTCAAAGCTTCCATGATACTGACATAGGTCACATTCCAAATCCAAGATATAGGATCAAAGAATATGAGAGTGTCACTGGATAGTTACAAAACTTAAGTGGTGTGAGATTCTACAAATGAGAAATGGGCAAATGATTGTGCTTTTTGTTGTTAAAAACAAAGTCAAACCGTGTGCCTACTTCGTGGTGACACCTCCATTACTCACACAACAAACAAAAATCCCACCAATCTGGAATAATATCAAGACTTCAAAGATACCAATTCAATACTGGAAAAAAAAATAAACTGGAAAACAAAAAAATCAAAACTTTACAGCACAGTTTGATACCCCAAGCAACTTACAATAGGCCACTAGGCCTAATTCAAAAAAGAACTATTTGACCAAGTCAAGAAGTGTACAAGCTAATCACAAAGATGCTGATGAGTCATGCTGAGGGAAAGTTTGTAAAAGTCTACCTGACTGATGAGACTCTTGGACCACAAAGGTAAAACTGTTTCAGTTTGTCTCAGAGAAATTCTCACAGAGGGTTACTGAAGAAACCCAACATATTTAAAAAGCATAAAATAAGTCTTCAAATTTTCAATTTTTCTCAGACACAACACATAATGCCCAACTTGTCAAATTCATTCATGGGATAACAGCAGACTTTTACACCACACACACACACACCACCACACACACACACACACACACACACACACACACACACACACACACACACATCTTGCTATCTCTGAGAAGCCATGGATGACACTCCAAGAGGTTTGAAAGACTTACTTTATCGTAAACAAATTTGAGCTAACAAAAGTTAAGTGGCCTTATTAAAGATGGAGATTTTGCCATGGCTGGCTCATCAAAAGGAATTAGTTGCATTTGTCAAGGAAGAATTGAATTGTCTCAGTCTTTTTTTTTGTTTGTTTGTTTTTTGGGCCACACCCGGTAACGCTCAGGGGTTACTCCTGGCTATGCGCTCAGAAGTTGCTCCTGGTTTGGGGGACCATATGGGACGCCGGGGGATCGAACTGTGGTCTGTCCAAGGCTAGCGCAGGCAAGGCAGGCACCTTACCTCTTGCGCCACCGCCAGGCCCCTGAATTGTCTCAGTCTTGATTGAAAAATTCTATGCACAATCACTGTGGCTCAACAATGTCATGTCCACAGTAGTGTCATGCATGACATGTCATGCATTTTTTTGTCAACAACAGCTACCTTCCAAGAATTAGTAAGTGATCTTATGTTTTAATATGGTGATCTTGTTTTTTTAACCTTGAGTGTGTTAGCTAAGACGCAGGAACAGATTTCTGCCATTTAAAATCATGCTCCTGAAGTTTACTGTGGCATAAAGCAGAGAAAAATTCATCAGGGAATGCAAAGGTTCATTAATCTAGCATTCATGTTGAATATCAACAAGGATCTCCCAGAGGTGAATATTACTCTGCAGGGCCCCAATCAGCTTCTCAGCTCCTGGATTTCAAATATTAAATCACTGAAAGTTAAATTAAGATAGTGGAAAAACACTGCATTTTCTCAACCCAGAAAGACAAAAGTCTTCTGACACCTGAATATGCGAAACTTAAATAAGGCACATAATGAAGGCTCTAAGTAAGATGTGGAAAGTAAACAAATTAAATGGAATATGGTTCAGTGTAGAATCAACTGATGTGCCTGATAACCTTTACCACAAAATAATTCAGCTGCAAAGCAACCATGAGCTGAAAGTGACAACAAACTCCTGCTGCCTACATTCAAGGAATGTTCCATAACTGCAAAGGAATTTCCCACTTTGCTGAGATGTGCTTTGAAATATGTATCTGTGTTCTGGACAACTTCCTGCTGTGAACAGTTCTTTTAAAAACTTATCTTTACAGAGATTCCAGTGATCTAACAGACTGACCTGCACAAATCTGCAAAGGTAATTTTCAAGTAGAAAAATGATAATGTCTCACCAAAAGCAGAAATTCCAGACTTCATATTAGGGTTGAGTAAATATAGCTGCAAGCAAGTCTTTTTTTTTTTTTTGGAAGGGGCTAACACACGCAGCAATATTCCAGTTATTGCCACGCAGAGAATTACTCCTGGCAGTTGTAGAGAAACCATGTGAAATTCTAGGGGTCAAACCCTGGTAGAATGTGTGCAGGCAAATACCTACTCACTGTAGAGTAGGCCCTGAGTAGGCTAATTCTTAAGTTGATAATTTCGTAGAGCCCACAAAAGATGTTTTCAGTATCAAAATAGTTCTTGACGAAAGAAAATCCCCTAATCCCTTGAAATAAGCCAGGAAAAGGCATGACAGAATCTTAAATTTATAATATTGAGGGCAAAGCGTCAACAAAAAGAGAAGTTATATGATTCTAACTACATGAAATTATGGGAAAGATAACATAAAAAGATTGGTGTTTGGCAGAGGTTATTGAAAGAGTGAGATGATTAGGTAGAGAATAAGCTTTTAGGGCATGAAATACACTGCATGGTAATAGACTGGTGGATGCATGTCATTATGCAGACCCTTGTAATGCAGAGCATCAAGGCTGAGCCCTAATATGAAGGATAAACTGGGTGACTTTGTTGTGTCAGTGTAGGATTATTAGTAAATGAATAAATAAGCAAAAATTAAATACACTTAGCACTTTTGTGGAGAGATGGGGGTGTGGAAGAGGCGTGTGGGTGCTGAGGGTTTATGATAAATTTGTTTCTCCCAATTGTATCTTGGACCTAAAATAGCTCTTTAAAACTTTTAAAACTTTAAAAACTTTTATTAAATAAGTTGAAGGCAGGGTAGATAACTCAAAGGGTTGTACTACATGCTTTGTATTCCATTCAATTGACCTCCCCCCAGTAAAAATCATTTTCTAAATTGTGGCTTTGGAAGTAAAAAATTAAGTAACGCAATTAAGTAACGCAACTGACAAAGTTAGGAATTTCTGGTACATGTTTCAATTCAGCTAAAAAAATAAAGAGATAAATTAAGTGAAATAAACCAGACACAAAGTGAAAACTAAGAGTTTGTAAAATAGTTAAATTCACAGAGACAGAGACAGGAGTGCGTGGGTTGCTTTAGGGAAATTTATTATATATACATATACTACATATATGAATATATATTCATATATAAAATATGTATATCATATATACATATATATGTATGTATATATATTCATATATAAAAATAAAGATATATATACATAAAAATATCAGGGAGAGGGGCTGGCGAGGTGGCGCTAGAGGTAAGGTGTCTGCCTTGCAAGCGTTAGCCAAGGAAGGACTGCGGTTCAATCCCTCGGCGTCCCCCCAAGCCAGGGGCAATTTCTGAGCGTGTAGCCAGGAGTAACCCCTGAGCATCAAACGGGTATGCCCTGAAAAACCAAAAAAAAAAAAAAATCAGGGAGAACAGAAAGGTTTAAAGTTGACCATTGATGTCAATAGACAACAATGTGAATAAATATAAAGCTACATCTAAAATTAGTTAAATTTGTAGATTTAATTTATGTATATTTTACTGCAGTAAAAGCTAATATAATAATATACTTTAACTATAATTTAAAAGCCATATTAGAATGTTACAAAAATTCTGTTAACATAGCAAATACACAAACTATGTAGCTAGAGAAATAGTGAGAAAAAGTATCATAACTTTCTTTTTTTATTTAAACAACTTTATTACATACATGATTGTGTTTGGGTTTCAGTCATGTAAAGAACACCACCCATCACCAGTGCAACATTCCATCACCAGTGTCCCAAATCTCCCTCCTCCCCACCCAACCCCCACCTGTACTCTAGACAGGCTTTCTATTTTCCTCATACATTCTCATTATTAGGATAGTTCAAAACGTAGTTATTTCTCTAACTAAACTCATCCCTATTTGTGGTGAGCTTCATGAGGTGAGCTGTAACTTCCAGCTCTTTTCTCTTTTGTGTCTGAAAGTTATTATTGCAAGAATGTCTTTCATTTTTCTTAAAACCCATAGATGAGTGAGACCATTCTGCATCTTTCTCTCTCTCTCTCTGACTTATTTTACTCAGCATAATAGATTCCATGTACATCTATGTTTAGGAAAATTTTATGACTTCATCTCTCCTTACAGCTGCATAATATTCCATTGTATATATGTACCACAGTTTCTTTAGCCATTCATCTGTTGAAGGGTATCTTGGCTGTTTCCAGAGTCTTGCTATGGTAAATAGTGCTGCAATGAATAGAGGTGTAAGGAAGGGATTTTTGTATTGTATTTTTATGTTCCTAGGGTATATTCCTGGGAGTGGTATAGCTCGGTCGTATGGGAGCTCGATTTCTAGTATTTGGAGGAATCTCCATATTGCTTTCCATAAAGGTTGAACTAGACGGCATTCCCACCAGCAGTGGATAAGAGTTCCTTTCTCTCCACATCCCCGCCAACACTGCTTGTTCTCATTCTTTGTGATGTGTGCCAATCTCTGGGGTGCGAGGTGGTACCTCATAGTTGTTTTGATTTGCATCTCCTTGATGATTAGTGATGTGGAGCATTTTTTCATGTGTCTTTTGGCCATTTGTATTTCTTCTTTGTCAAAGTGTCCATTTCTTCTCCCCATTTTTTGATGGGATTAGATGTTTTTTTTTTTTCTTGTAAATTTCTCTCAGTGCCTTGTATATTATGGAGATTAGCCCCTTGTCTGATGGGTATTGGGTGAATACTTTCTCCCACTCAGTGGGGGGCTCTTGTATCCGGGGCACTATTTCTTTTGAGGTGCAGAAGCTTCTTGGTTTAATATATTCCCATCTGTTAATTTCTGCTTTCACTTGCTTGGAGAGTGCAGTTTCCTCTTTGAAGATGCCTTTAGTCTCAATGTCCTGGAGTGTTTTACCTACATATTGTTCTATATATCTTATGGTTTCGGGTCTGATATCGAGGTCTTTCATCCATTTGGATTTAACCTTCGTACATGATGTTAGCTGGGGGTCTAAGTTCAATTTTATGCAAGTGGCTAGCCAGTTGTGCCAACACCACTTGTTGAAGAGGCTTTCTTTGCTCCATTTAAGATTTCTTGCTCCTTTATCAAAAATTAGGTGATTGTATGTCTGGAGAACATTCTCTGAGTATTCAAGCCTATTCAACTGATCTGAGGCTCTGTCTTTATTCCAATACCATTCTGTTTTGATAACTATTGCTTTGTAGTAAAGTTTAAAGTTGGGGAAAGTAATGCCTCCCATATTCTTTTTGCCAATGATTGCTTTAGCTATTCTAGGGTGTTTATTGTTCCAAATGAATTTCAAAAGTGCCTGATCCACTTCTTTGAAGAATGTCATGGGTATCTTTAGAGGGATCACATTAAATCTGTACAGTGCCTTGGGGATTATTGCCATTTTAATTATGTTAATCCTGTCAATCCATTAGCAGGGTATGTGCTTCCATTTCTGCGTGTCCTCTCTTATTTCTTGGAGCAGAGTTTATAGTTTTCTTTGTATAGGTCCTTCACATTTTTAGTCAAGTTGATTCCAAGATATTTGAGTTTGTGTGGCACTATTGTGAATGGGGTTGTTTTCTTAATGTCCATTTCTTCCTTATTACTATTGGTGTATAGAAAGGCCATTGATTTTTGTGTGTTAACTTTGTAGCCTGCCATCTGCCTGGCCTGTTTTTACTGTAAATACACACTATAAAATGCACTATAAATGCAAATAACTACTCTTTGAGGATTATGACATATTTCTCATGTTCAAAATCAATGTCTTAGAAACTGTGGTACATATACACAACGGAATATTATGCAGCCTTCAGGAAAGATAAAGTCATAAAATTTTTCTATATATGGATGTACATGGACTCTATTATGCTGAGTGAAATAAGTCAGAGGGAGAGAGATAGACACAGAATAGTATCACCCATCTATGGGTTTTAAGAAAAATTAAAGGCATTACTATAATAAGGCCCAGAGACAATATTTTAAGGGCTGGAAGGGCGGGAAGGATAGGCTCACAATTTGAAGCTTATCACAAAGCGTGGTTGAATGCTGTAGGGAAATAACTACACTAACAACTAGCATGACAATGTCAAAGAATGAGAGAAGTAGAATGCCTGTCTCAAATACAGGCAGAGTTAGGGGATGAGGGTGCCATTGGTGGTGGGAATGTTGCACTGTTGAAGGGAAGGCATTCTGTTTAGGAGTGAAACCCAACTATGAACATGCTTGTAATCATGGTGCTTAAATAAAGATTTATTTTAAAAAAGTGCCGGAGTGGTGGCGCTAGGGGTAAGGCGTTTGTCTGCCTTGCCTGCACTAGCCTAGAACCAACCTCGATTTGATCCCTGGTGACCCATATGGTCCCTAAAGCCAGGAGTGATTTCTGAGCGCATAGCCAGGAGTAACCCCTGAGTGTCACTGGGTGTGGCCCCAAAAAAGATCTATGTCTTTACCCTTATTGGCTTATTAGCTAGTATAAGAAGATTTGAGATGACAAATCTATTATAAACAGGTGTGCCCCACCAAAAATATTAAATGTTTTCTTTACCACCAGTACTCCAATAAAAGCTACCATTACTTTTTGCTCCAAATAATTTCAATATTGGCGTAGGTGTGTTTTTTTTATCATTATTGCCTTTATTTCTTTATAATTGTCAAATCTCCATCAAACCCTTTAAAATATTGTATCATGCATACTACAGAAATTCTAGTTAGTTACTTTGATTTGCCAAACCATATCGTTTGGTCCTTACTCATATCTCTGGTCTCATTTCCATTTTTTATTTTAGTTTTGATTATGTAGTTTATATTAGATTAATATTCATTTCTCATTTATTTGGTTTCAACCCTTCATCAGAATACCCACCTTCTTTTATGAAAAGTTTTATTTTCTTCACTCCAATTAACCCACCCCTCCAATTAGATGTGTGGAACAGTTCACTCATTTTGTTGGCTTTGAACCTATGTTGCTACCTTGTTTTATATTCTTAGTTTTTGATGTTTTTTTCCCTAATAAATAAATTATTTAATTGAATCACCATGAGATACACAATTATAAAGATTTTCATAAAGTTATAAAGATTGAATTTCAGCCACACAATGTACACTCTCTCCATGAATGCTTATTTCTGGCCACTCATGTTCCCAGTTTCTGGTACTACTCCCTGACCCACTGTGCTACCACCAATCTAACTTTTTTTTATCTCCTAAACATGATAATTGTGATCTTGCCTAGACTTTTATGGTGTATCTAATCCTCTACTTTGCTGACTCTTTTGTCCAGCTAGAGTCATATGAAGTATTACCTTTATGTTTTTGCTTTTGTTTTTTTTCCACCTTCCCGTCTCTCCCAATACCTTTAGTTTTTTCTTTGGTCTCAATCTAAAGATCATTTGCTGGTGAATCCAAATCAGAATATATTTTCATATAATTAATTTTAATTTATAAAATTAGCAGCTGCACAATCAAGTCTAACACAACATCACTGTGAATTTATATGTCTTGTAAAATAAAATAGCTGAAGTATCTAAAGAAAAGCAAATATGGATAACATTTAAAACAGCAAAAGCAGATTTATTCAGAACATTTATTATACATAAATGTGAGTAGAATATAAATAAGCAAAGCTATGTATACAACATATAAAAGTGGGAATTTATAATCAAGAAACAGGGTAAAGGAGAAAGTGGGGGAAATTACTAAGAGAAAATAGTAGTGGCAAGAGTATTAAACTGAGTTGGCAGCACTCTCGCCTAAAAAGCCAGGATGATAGAGATTGAGGAATCACTGCAGCTACCAAGAGTAGAAATTCTGGCTAAATTTTTTCAGTTTCTTGTTGAAACTAAACTTGTGAGGACATACCCATGATTAGACTACAGTCAGACCCAGAGACAGTAGAGAGTTTGGTCAAGAAGAGATTGTTGTCAGTTTTCAATATATCTAAAATATAAAATGTGTTGTCCATTTGCATAAATGATTCTTAGTTGTAGAATTATCAGTGAGGTACAATTATATGTTTTGTGTTAGGGAGTATGGTTAACACTTTTAATTAATCAGCTTTTAAATTAACTATTTTTTCAGTTACAGAAGCATCTCACATATTACATTCTCTACCAGTAAGAAATATTATTATTGATATCACAAAGTGTTTAATTCTACAGAATTAACATTTATTGGGGCCAGAGAGATAGCATGGAGGTAGCACATTTGCCTTGTATGCAGAAGGACTGTGGTTCGAATCCGGGCATCCCATATGGTCCTCCGAGCCTGCCAGGAGCGATTTCTGAGCCTAGAGCCAGGAGTGCTGCTGGGTATGACCCTAAAAAAGAACAAACAAACAAAACCATTTACCATGAGGAATTTGATTACCAATCCCCTAACATATAAACACTTTATTTTTTTTTACCACACCTGGTGGTGCTCAGTGGTTATTTCTGTCTCTGTGTTCAGAAATCACTCCTGGCAAACTTGGGAGAACTATATGGGATGTAGGGGATAGAAGCAGTGTCAGCCGCATGCTAAGTAAATGCCCTACCCACTGTGCTATTGCTCTTGTTCTTATAAACACTTAAAATCTTCTACAAAAATCCATCAACAATTAAGGTTAACCAATGAATCCATATTGCCTCAACAGCAATGTTCTTTAAAAAATACTTGAAAATCTGGGGCCCAGGGAGATAGCACAGCGGCGTTTGCCTTGCAAGAAGCCAATCCAGGACCAAAGGTGGTTGGTTCAAATCCTGGTGTCCCATATGGTCCCCCGTGCCTGCCAGGAGCTATTTCTGAGCAGACAGCCAGGAGTAACCCCTGAGCATCGCCGGGTGTGGCCCAAAAACCCAAAAAAAAAAAAAAAAAAAAAAAAAAAGAAAAAAAAATACTTGAAAATCTTCCATGTAAGAGTATTCTACAAAAAAAATTTACTAAGAATATTTGTCATTGTACTTAGGCAACATTAGAATGCAATGCTTATTTAATTAATGCTCATATATTCTAAGATGGCATGTTCTATTATGTATTTCCCTCTTTTTTTAATAAAATCCCAACTCTGTTTTATTGGCCATAAAGATGATATTAACTTTTGGGGCCGAAGAGATAACCCAGCGGTAGAGCGTTTTGCTTTTTATGCAGCCAACCCGGTACAGACCGTGGTCCTATTCCTGACATCCCATATGGCCCCTGAGCCTGCCAGGAGCGATTTCTGAGCACTGAACCAGAGGTAACCTCTGAGCGCTTCTGGGTGTGGCCCAAAACCGCCCCCCCCCAAAATAATATTACTTTTGTTACCACTCAAATTTTACTCAGAATAGTCAATCTACAGAAACACAACTGAAGTGTTAGTGGGTGCATGTCTTGCCAAGTATTGATTGTCGAAGCTGATAAGGTTTTATCTATGCTAACCTTGGGCAATGCATGTTCTCTGCGTTTGAGCCATATCTTCATTGTTTCAACATCTTTCTTTTGAAAGATGCTTGATATTGCTTCTGAATGTAAACAATCCCATACTGATGCAGATCATTTTCAGTTTGCTCTATTTCTTTTTAGACTGTGGGCATTCTTTATATGATTTCCCCGATTTATTGTCCACTTGATTCACCTTTTATCTGAGAGGGTTTCCCTGGCCACTCTGTAGAAAACATTATCAATCATTTATCTCTATAATTTCTTTCATCTACTCTAGCTGTATTTTATTCACTTCTTAAGACCTATATATTGTTTTTATTAATTTACTATCACCCTCCCCTATACCCCAAGAAAAATATAAGCTTATTACTAATGATAACCATCATCAAAGTTTTGCTATAATTTTATTTTATTTTATTTTTTGGTTTTGGGCTACACCCAGCGGCATTCAGGGGTTACTTCTGGCTCTGCACTAAGAAATTGTTCCTGACAGGCTCTGGGAACCAGATGTGATTACGGGTCTCTAACTGGGGTCCAGGATCATCTGCGTGCAAGGCAAACACTCTACCAATGTGCTATCAATCTGGCCCCTTTACTGTAATATTTCATTTTCTTTTTTTTTTTTGCTTTCTTTTTCTTCTTTTAATATTTCATTTTCTTATAGAACTCAGGAGTGCTTCCAGTTTTTGAAGCTATAAATTTTACAAAAAAACAATGTATTTTTGAAAAATCTGTGGTGGGGAGTGGCTCATGCTGGGTAAAAAACCAGAATTGGCTCCAGGCAAAGAATCAGCCTTATTTCTGGTGCTCTCTCCCTTCTATAAAATATTACCTAATAATCACCTCTGTAGTGAAAGTAAGTTTGAGGATACTTCTAAAAGTTCTTCTGAACTTCTGAACGTTAAGTAGCTAGATCTGAAGGTACAATGATTTATTAAATCTATATGTCTTTTTCCTTATCTTTCTTCTGATGAAAATGACTACCATAAATTCTGTGTAGTCTATATACAAATATAGCTGGAACTATATCTGTTGGTTAAAAGTAGAGATGTTGTCAGGAAGAAAAGTCCACATTGCCTAGACTCCTTCAGGACAAGTTTCTGTAGAGTTGATATGAAGATTTAAAGGCTATACTTCATGTAACTACCTTAATCAACTCCCAATGTTCACAGGTAGCATGAAGGTAAATGTGGTAATTGTCCATCTAAATTGTTTTATTATCCACAAAATACTAAACAACTATAAAATAAAGAACTTTTCTTTTGGAAGCAAAAACAGGTTTTATTAAAGGGAAGATGAGGGAGACAATAAGAAGGAGTAACACTCTCAAGGGAGAGTGAAGGCTTTTCTAAAGGCAGAGTACTGGCACATGTCCCAGAGTTAAAGTATAAAAGCCCACATATTTTTCATTCTCTCTCTCTCTCTCTTTTTCTTTCTTTCTCTCTCTCTCTTTTTCTTTCTTTCTTTCTTTCTTTCTTTCTTTCTTTTTTCCTTCTTTCTTTCTTTCTTTCTTTCTTTCTTTCTTTCTTTCTTTTTCCTTCTTTCTTCTTTCTTTCTTTTCTTTTTTCTTCTTCCTTCCTTCCTTCCTTCCTTCCTTCCTTTCTTCCTTCCTTCCTTCCTTCCTTCCTTCTTCCTTCCTTCCTTCTTTCTTTTTCTTTCTTTCTTTCTTTCTTTCTTTCTTTCTTTCTTTCTTTCTTTCTTTCTTTCTTTCTTTCTTTCTTTCTTTCTTTCTTCCTTACAAGGGGGTGTTTTGGCTCATGGCTGTTGGTTCTCAGGGGCTATTCCTGTCGCTTTACTCAGGATTGACTCCTGATGATACTCAGAAACCATGTGTTGTTAGAGATCAAGCAGGGTCAGCTACATGTCAGGCAAGTGAGTGCTTTAACCCCTTTACTATCTTTCTGGCCCAAGCACCATTTTCTTTTATCCTTCCTAAGGAAGAATGCCACAAACCTGGTGAGAAATAATGAATTTATTAAGACAGAATGAGAGATTGGGACCTACATTAGGTTAATTTATAAGTTAATTAAATTATTTACAAAATACATGATTTGAAGAACTTGATGTATAAATTTGTTCATGTCTTGGCATATAGAGGACCAGAAGAATAAAAACTACACTTAATCTTACTGTATTTTACCAGGCTTTACAAAGGGAAATATCAATTTTTATATTATAAGAATATTGTCAAGTGCTGAATCCTTCTCTTATTAGGGCCAAGGTATTCCATTGTCATGACGACTGACAGTGACAGAAGTAGACAGGCAAGGAGTAAGTCACATATGTATGTGAGAGGCCCAGGCACTAAATGGTTAAAATAACCAAGGCTGTGAAAACTATGGGAAGGCCAAGCACAGAGTTGTCTTCAGACAGTTGAAAGGATTTTTTGTGAAAGATAGAATGTCCTTGTTCTGAATAGAAGTTGAGGGCATGACTGTTGGATTCAATGGACAGAAAGCAGTGGTTTTTTTCATAGCTGAGTGTGCACCAGTGTAAGGGAGTCAAAGACATGCGCAATGTTCATTTTGTTTGGAATGCTGTCAAAGGATTCCTGTATGCAGTGGAATGTGGTTTTGGCACTTTCAGTTTTAGGATGATATATGTGACAGGTGGAGAAAACCAATATTACTAAATTCCCAGAAATGACCTGAGAGCTCTGCATCATTAACTCACCTATTCTGCCCAATATGTCCTATCAGTTAAACATTGCATGTATTTTTACAAGTCAATTTATAGAGTAAACTACCAGCATTCATATGCTAGAATATATCAGGAACATTAAAACCCAGTTTTTAAGTATTTAGAAGATCATGTGTTTTCCTCTATACTCTCCATTGGTTTTAGCATATTTTTTCAAAAACAAATAAACAAATTCTCTTTTGAGAACTTAAGTATCAAAAATAGACAGATTTTACTAATATATTTACTAAAGACAGAAATATTCTCTTGAAATATTTCAGTTATGATTCATGTAATTGTATCAAAATCTCAGTACATTCCGTTACAAGCATTTAAACATACTTCTCCTATAATTATATTATGTATATCTTTAAGACTCATCCACATTTGTTTAATTTTCCCTGACAGTTAATTTTCTGTGACCTTTTGATTATACCATGTTATGCAGCTATTTGGTTTAATTTTATTTCAAATGCTCCAGAGAAGATGTTCTAATTAATATATTTCTATTGTCAGATGAGATTGACAATTAAATTTTTGACCTTTGCTGTGTGTTCTACTTTCCTATTCTGGGAAGTTGTCATCCACTAGTGGAAGGCCTTAATAGAACAAAGACTTCCCCACTCTTCACAGGAAGAAATTCAGTTAACAGTCTGCCTCTGGACATTAACTAAACTCTTCATTAAGTCTCTGGCTTACTGAGTTCACTATACATTTTGAACTTGTATTTCTACAAGTATGTGAAACAATTCCTACAATCTTTTTCTCCCTTTATTTCTTTATCTCTCTTTGTCTTTCCCTCTCGGTTTCCCTGTCTCTGTCTTTCTCTCTCTCTCTCTGTGTGTGTGTGTGTGTGTGTGTGTGTGTGTGTGTGCGTGTGTCTGTCAGTCTTCTCTCCCTCTCCATACTCTTCATATTTTCTATTGGTTCTATTTCTTTGGAAGATCGTTGTCAATAGTTATATAAATACATTAGTTTTATTTCCTTGTTTCCTTCTTCAGTAAGATTCCTATGAGTGTCTAACTAGTTTTAGCAATACCTTTACTGCAGTTCAGTAGAGACAACTTTGCCTTTGTTTAGATTCCTGAACCTCAGAACTCTGAAATAATAAATTTTGTTGTTTAAAAAATAAGTTTCATTCTCATGAGTGATTCTTTGGGGATGTTCTGGTGTAATACTAACGGAATTGAATTGCAGGACCTGAATTCTAAACCTTGATTATTTGAATCTTTAAACCTAGGTCCTTGTTCTTGGTTAACCCTGTCTCATTATAATTAATTTCTGTCACAGAAGTTTGCCAGAAGAAATTCAGTTTCACTTAAGTGTTAAAATTCAATGTCTCTATTAATCATACTGTTTACTCATCAAAATAAATACTGATAAGTCACAAGAACACACCCTGGACTTTCAGGCCTTTGGATATACTGGCAGTGTTTCAGCTTCCTTGCTGGCCGAGCAAGCTCTGAGGTTAGATCCTTCTCTACCTCTTTTTCCACCCTAGCAATTCTCAATCACTAACCAATCAATGCTACCTACTTGTTTCCTGGCACTTCTGTGTGTGGTCTGTGTCCATATGTATACATGCTCCGCAGTCCACGCTGGTCTGATCTGGCTCTAGATGTGCTTAGAACTTAGCATTTGAGGATTTGCCTCAAGAGCTTTGGGGACTGACTCTGGCAGTGCACAAAGGGAAGGAACTTCTTTCCAAGGGTGAGTTCTTTTGCTCTCTTCTCATCTCCAAGGAGTTGTGTCTGAATTCCTTTGCCAGAAGCAACTTTATAGGAGCGCTGGAGAACAGGAAGGAAACTTTTTTCCAATGAGTAACAGGATTTGCATTTGGCTGATTAATCCTAACAAGTAAAATATGAACATCTTCCCAGACCCGTATCAATAGCCACACATACACACACACACACACACATATATACATGTGTGTGTGTGTGTGTGTGTGTGTGTGTGTGTGTGTGTGTGTGTGTGTGTGTGTGTGTGTGTATCTCAGATGAGGGGTTCCTTCTCAAGCGAAATCCTGGAAGGCTCTTTGCCTGCGCTGGCTGGCCAAGTTATGCTGTATCTATCATCAAATCTCTGCGGTTCTTCAGGTTGCTGTTTGCATCTCATACCTTAGTCCTCCCACTCGAACAAACACCCCAGCCTTCTTTCCAAGAGGTAAAGAGAAATACATTCAAGCAAGGCTTTCAGGTTTATTTAAGTTTCTACCCTGAGAATGTTTCTTAACTTGTGAGACCCAGTGTAGATTCAGCAGTGGGTGGAAGAAGTGGCTGTGTTTCTGGCTGGGCGCAAACACAATACTAGTGTCCTGACTGACTCTTCTTAAAGTGCTCTTTATCTTGGGTTGGAGGGGAGTGTGCTTAGGGGGACTTTCCCCTTTAACTGCACAGATGGCTAAAAAAAAAGTACTCAAAGCATAGACGAGGTGTTCCCTTGACTATTAGAAGGGAAAAGCAAGAGGGTGGAGAGTGAATGAGTGCTGGGGCAGATAGGGGGAGAAAGGGGACTAGGAGGAAAGACTAGAGGAAAGACAGGAGAGAGTCGGGGCAGGAGAGAGGAGGAAAGGAGAAAGATTTTTCCAGAGAAAGGAGATAAGCCAGGCAGAGAAAAGAGAAAAAAGAAAAAAAAAATCCAAACAAGCCAGAGGCCTCCCAAGGGCGGGCAGAGAAAGAGGAATCCCCGCAGCAGGCAGGCAGGGAAGGGGCAAGGAGGGGGTGCTCGCACGACGTCCTCCGCTCCAACTTCTCCTTTTGCAAGCGCCCGGCTTGCGGGCTGAGGTCTCCCAACTCTGGGGTGACCTCCGGCTTGCTTTCATCCTCCCCCGCAGGGTCTGGGGGAGCCTGGGCGTCCCCACCCACCAGCCTCCCAACCCCGGCTGGGACAAGAGCTCGGCCCCGCCGCACCTGAGCCCCGGACCCGGGCCAAGTGGGGGCGGGAGCGCACCCCGAGAACGGCCCCAGCCGAGCGGGGAGGGCCCGAGCCACAAAGGGGGAACCGCGTGCTGCCTGAGTCTGGAAAAGCCCCCCGAGGGAGAGGCGCCCTCACTTCGCCCCAACTCCTCGCCAGGAGGACTCACTCCGACCCCGCGGCTGGCACCGTCCGCCCGGCGCGCCCGGGACCCCCGAGGAACCCCGAGGCGCCCGGACCTGGCCGCGGGCTCCCGGGGCGTCTCCGGAGCGCGCGAAGACGGGGCGGCAGAGGGTGCGGACCCCGGGCTGCGGGCGCGGCGATGCCAGCATGTAAGTGCGAACCACTTGCAGCCCCGCGGCTCCCTCCGCACTTTTGGGGGGGCCCCGGCCCCCGTGACGGAAGGGGGCTGGCAACGCAAGGATCTCTCTCTGTCTCTCTCTCACTATTTCTCTCTCTCTTTGTCTCTGTCTGTCTATCTCTTTTCTCTGTCCCCCCTTTCTCTGTCTCTCTCTCTCGCCCCTCTTTCTCTAACTCTATCTTTCTGTCTTTCTGTGTCTGTGCCTCTCTCTCCTATTTCTCTCCCCCATCTCTTTGTCTCTTTCTCTGTCTCTCCTCTCTGTCCCCCCTCTGACTTGACTCTCTTCCCCCCTCTCTGTTTTTCTGTCTCTTTCTACCTCTCTCCTCTCTCTATCTTTCTGACTTTCTGTGCCCCCATTTCCCTATTTCTCTCCCCCATCTCTTTGTCTCTCAAACTCTCTTTTGTCTCCACTGTCTCCATCTCTCTCTTCTCTGTTTCTCTCCCCTCTTTCTCTGACTCTTCCCTCTCTGTCTTTCCTCCCCTCTCTCTATCTCTCTCTTCTCTCTCTGTCTCTCTGTCTCTCTCTCTGTCTCTCTGTCTGTCTGTCTGTCTGTCTCTCTCTTTTTCTGTCTCTCTCTCTCTGTCTCTCTGTCTGTCTCTGTCTGTCTGTCTGTCTCTCTGGCTCTCTCTCTGTCTGTCTGTCTCTGTCTGTCTGTCTGTCTCTCTCTCTCTGTCTCTCTCTCTGTCTCTTTCTCTGTCTCTCTCTCTGTCTGTCTCTCTCTCTGTCTGTCTCTCTCTCTGTCTCTCTCTCTGTCTCTCTCTCTCTCTCTCTCTGTCTCTGTCTCTGTCTCTCTGTCTCTGTCTCTCTGTCTCTCTGTCTCTCTGTCTCTCTGTCTCTCTCTCTCTCTCTCTCTCTCTCTCTCTCTCTCTCTCTCTCTCTCTCTCACCACAGAGAGGTGAACCTCACTTCGGGGCGGTGTTAGGAGGAATCCAAAGGGCAGGGCTTCTGGGGGTGGGGGGTGCTGGAATTGCTTAGAATTAAAGCAGGGCTCGCAGGCAGGGCTGCTCCGTCCCGGGGCCGGGCCCTGCCCAGAGGAGCTGCTGTACCTGGACCTTGGAAGGTACCGATGGGCTGGGAAATGCTGACTTTCACATGGTCCCCTTCAGCTCTAGGAGTTGTTCTTGGATCTTGGGGTATTTGGTTAAGAAGTCTGATTTAGGGAATGCGGCATTTTTTTTCTCTCTCTCCCTAGTGAGATCTGTGACTCCTGTAAAGTTGCTGTGAGTTTTGGGGGTGGGGGGAGGTGGAGGCAGCCTGCAGGGTGCAGGCAGGTACTGTGCTGGGAACCAGCTAGTTGGGGAAACCCGGTTTGGTTTGGGTTATGCTTGCAGGAAATTATCCTCTAAATGTGGGTGCCTCTGAGCGACCCCGCGAGAATGCCACGGAAGGGGGACTGACCTGGCCTTCCAAATTGGAAAAAGGAAAAGTTTGTCCTTCCAAACTCCAGACTTAATTTTGTGGCCAGTTCTAAAGTTACTGTTCTTGTAATATGTAATTTCCCCCCAGGCGTTTTATTTAGTCTTGGACAGACACACTCTGGGCCAACCTTTTACTGCCTTCCACTAATATACAAGAGTTTCTAGAAATCTCAAGATTTCTAATGACTGGACCTCTAGTCATTTCTACTTAAATGCACTCTTTTAGTTTTATATGCGGCAGGTGGTTTGGGGAAGGGGGGAAGGCAGACCTTCCTGAAACAAATCCAGTCCCCTTCCCCCAACCCCCAACATTTAGTTATCTGCACACATTTTTAAAACAGGAAAAGTTGTGCCCCAGGCCTAGCCATGAACTTGTGTTACTGGGCACATAGAAGTTTAGATAGAAAGGAGGCACTTATTTTTACGTCCTTTTATCCAAAATGCATGGAAAGGTTTTCAACACCTTTGAGTTTTAATATTTTGTTTCTGCCAGTGGAACCAGCAAGGTATAACCTGAAGGATTTTATTTTGGGATAGAGCCAACAGTCACATTTAAGAGGACATATTTGGAATCATTTTTCAATGTGTTTTCAATCTTATTTTTTTTCTGAAAATGTGGTGGGTTTTTAACAACAGGTATTTATAGAACTTCCCTTTGGCTCTATCGGTTATTTGCATCTGTGGGAAAGAAAACATGATACACTAAAAGAAAATATGATTAACCATTTTTAAAATATATCGAGCTGATCAATAAAAAACAGAAAAGGTTTCCAGTTATGAAATTGTGATGTAATGTATTTAAATTCACTCATGATTTTAAAATTTTGTCACATAGAGTAAAAACTGAACTCATAAAAATATAGTTTAGTAACTTATGCTGAGTTTCTTAATTTTAGCTATTTTGACGTAAAGTTTTCTATTTCTTGCCAGATGACAACTTTTTCTTTCTCTGTTAATCCGTATTAAATGGCTTAAGATGATCTAAGTCTTTTTAGATATTAGTATACTATAATATATATGTACATACATACCAAGAAAATAATACCAACTGCTTCCATCATAAATTTTCTTAGTATCTTGTTGAGCAATGTTAAAATAAAGGACATAAATAATATATTTTTTTTTTTTTTTGGTTTTTGGGCCACACCCGTTTGACGCTCAGGGGTTACTCCTGGCTATGTGCTCAGAAATCGCCCCTGGCTTGGGGGGACCATATGGGACGCCGGGGGATCGAACCGTGGTCCTTCCTTGGCTAGCGCTTGCAAGGCAGACACCTTACCTCCAGCGCCACCTACCCGGCCCCAGGACATAAATAATATTATCTTTTAATATTTTCCTATTTTAGTAGGTTTAAGTACATAAGATAAATAAGTATTGTCTTCTATAGAAAGAGAATATCTTTATATATTCAAATTTCAATATTACAGAGTTTCTAAGTTGTAGTAGTAGTGGCTGCATATATTTCGTACCTTAAAATCTGTGTGTAGATTTAGCAAGTCTTGCATTAATTGGTCTTGAGCATGAAGCTACTGCTCCATTTATGGCTTATATAAATTACATGACATTGTGCTTTTCCAGTGTGAATGGTGAATGAGACGATTGTCTTTGGCTTATGGGAAATATTAGAAGCTTTTTAGTTTTATTGGACATGTCATTTTAACTGGACATGTCATTTTGATATCTGGAAATAACGATTTGAATGAGAATCAGTTGGTATGTTAAAAAGTAAATTTATAACCATTTTTAAACTCGATTTACCATCTTTTACAACTGTCCGTCTCTTAGAGAGTTTATATTTATTATGAATGATTAAAAGTTTCTAGACGCTATCTAGACTTTAGACTAAATAAAAAACAACTTTGTTCCATGTGTGTGGCATGCTTCAACAGGAAAATGTATCTTTTTGCTTTATTTCAAATGGTCTGATACCGTTCTTTTATCTGTTTTGAGTGACTAGAGATGCATAGAGTGACTAGGTGACCCTATTTAAAGGGAATTTTAATTATAATGAATAATAAAAAACAGAAAATCAATGAATAACTTTCAAATTCGAGTGTAATTCTCTGAATATCATCCTATGTGTTTTTGTAAGCATTACTTGAGAGGGGATTATTCACAGTATTTCCTTTTAATAAAATGATTAAGATTTTAAAAAAAGATGATTGGATTAAAATATAGCAAAATATGATCAAACTATTTTTGCTCATATAAATAAAATCAGTAAAAATAAAAGTCACACATCAGTAATAAGATGTACAGAAATTTTATGAATATTATATCAAATTCAAGTAAAAGTCATTTAAATCAAACAGCTTAGATCAAATTGGGCACTATTCAAAAAGAACTAGCCAATAATGATATAATTGGGGTATTTTTGGATACCCAATAGTGAAATAAGCATATACAATATGTGGTAAACACATATGTGTTTAATTTTAGTTAGAAATAATTTAAAATCTATCAATAGTTTCAGTGGTAATGAACAGCTGTATGTTCACATACAGAATCACTTGTGATGATTTATTTCATTTGTTTATTATTATTTTTTATTTATTCTTCCATGCATTCTACTTTCTGGATACATACACATACCACCATCACACATTTTCCCCCCTAAACCATCTTAGTGTAATTATAAACATCAAAACTTCAGATTTTACATATGCCCATCAATTATACCCATCATAGCTCTAATTATGCTCAAGGTTTGTTTAGTTTTTTTTTTTTTTTTTTTTTTTGTCACACCCGGCAGTGCTCAGGGGTTATTCCTGGCTCCAGACTCAGAAATTGCTCCTGGCAGGCACGGGGACCATATGGGGCGCCGGGATTTGAACCGATGACCTCCTGCATGAAAGGCAAATGCCTTACCTCCATGCTATCTCTCCGGCCCCAGGTTTGTTTAGTTTTAAAGAACAAAGTTTCTATATGTTTAAAGTAGGGCTGAATGCAACTTAATAGAAAGAACTTAACTAGATTAATTCATCAGCTTCTTTTCTTTTTATTCATTGCTTAATCTTAGGAACATGATATTTAAATAGAAGAATTCTAATTATAAGTGGGCTTGATTAAACTAATTTTCTATTATTTTCACTATGGAAAAGAACAGTATTTTCTATGTTGTCCCTCATGCCATATTGTAAAAAGATTTGGCATAGAAATATAAATTGAATGTGGGAATGAATTTTATTTTCACAATTGCTGGTGTTTGTTAGTAAAATTGACACCCTATTAACTTGGCCACTAATTTCTCTTTAAATTGTACAATAAGATTAAAGAAATGGATAATAGTATGTATTTTAGGTAATTTTCATGCTGCATTTGGATTGAAATATCTAGAGGCAGTGTACTCACTTCAAAAATAAATCCTTATTTATAAGGATAAAGGATAATATAACTATAAATAAAGGGGTTAAGTTCTCAAACTTTCTGGGTAGAATGAAAGCATACTGTGTTTTTTAGTCTATGCAGATTTCAAATGGGCAAAACTTTGCAATAAAGATTTTTTGCAAAAAACTTTGCTTATCACAGAAAGAACAGGTGAGTTTGCAGTTGGGTAACTTGGGAAGTCTGCTGGCTCTCCCACTGCTGGTTAGAAGGTCTTCAGGACAGAGTTTTGTTTTGTATCAGAGTTTTTTTTTAAACTTCTCAAATGATAGGTTTTACTGCAGAATTTTTAGAATCTTTTCAGTTTAGCCTGTGAAATTCTTCTACTTAAAAATATCTTTCTTAAGGAGAGAGAGAGGAGAGAGAGACAGAGACAGAGAGAGAGACAGAGAGAGAGACAGAGAGAGGAGAGAGAGAGAGAGAGAGAGAGAGAGAGACAGAGAGACAGAGAGACAGAGAGAGAGAGAGAGAGAGAGAGAGAGAGAGAGAAGTTGTCTGACATTCAGTTATATTCCCCAGGAGCACAGAGCTGTAGTAGCCCTTGTGTATCGATGGGTGTGAACTGACCTGTTTCTCTCCCCTGAACCCCCAAGATTGTTATATTTTTTAAATGAACTTTAGGGTCACACAAAACCATCCTATTTTTTTCATTCCTATTTAAAACCCAAGTAACTCGGGATTTTTCATACTTGTGAGAAAGTTGTTTAAATTTCAGGGACATGGCTCTGCTTAGCGATTACCTGAAAACACACAGCTTTGCTTCCTCTGTGCTAGGCTTAATTTGTTTGTTTCTGCTCTTCAGTAAACACTCAAATGGATGAAAGTTGCCATCTCATCTGGTTTGTATTTGTTTTCGAATGCTTGTCCTTTTCTGTGTGAAATGATGGAGTCTTCATAATTGGTACTCAAAAATTCCCAATTATCCTTGGCCTTGGTCAACATTGGCCATTTATGTCTGATAGGAAACATATCACCAGCTGCTTTTCTCAGTGTTCAGGATTGACTGGAATTCCTAAATGGAAGAAGCATTTCTAGTAACACAAAATTGTAGGAAATAAACAGTACTCGATTTGCCAAGTTAATGAATATGATTCCGTAAGGACTCTTTAGAAAGTGTGTGAACTTGAGTAGGTCCTCATGACAGACTAATATATGAGAATTATTAATCCCTTGAGGAAGAAGAAACTGGGTGTTTCTGGGGCTAGATATATCCTATTAGAATGTTAAAGGTTCCCTCTTATTTCATTGGGCCTACGTTTCTTCCTCTGGGAAATTAAAAGGCTAGACTTCTTTAGTCTCCTGGCTCTTGACTTAGCTGTATCTATTGTTCTTTTGATTTAAGAAGCAAGTTCATTCAGTCCTCATGAATGAGAAGCATCTCATTTAGCCAATATCAATGAGAAATGGGCTCATACTTCCAGTTGAGTGAACTTCCTATATGACAGTTTTATATATAGTTTATCACTGTATCCTTTTAAGTCCTTCATTTTTGAGGGGCACACTCATTGATGCTCAGAGGTTACTCCTGACTATGTGCTCAGAAATAGCTCCTGGCTTGGGGGACCATATGAGACTCTAGGGGAATCAAACCATGGACTGCCTTACTGCTTGTGCCACTGCTCCGGCCCCTTAAGTCCTTCTTAAGAGCAAGGTAATGCAGGGGGCCCTGGAGAGATAGCACAGCGGTGTTTGCTTTGCAAGCAACCGATCCAGGACCAAAGGTGGTTGGTTCAAATCCCGGTGTCCCATATGGTCCCGTGCCTGCCAGGAGCTATTTCTGAGCAGACAGCCAGGAGTAACCCTGAGCAACGCCAGGTGTGGCCCAAAGACTGAAAAAAAAAAAAAAAAAAAAAAAAAAAAAGAGCAACGTAGTGTTATCTCTAGTCCTTTTTACTGAACAATAATCTATTTTATACATGAAAAGATAGACTCCAAGTTTAAATGAGCAAACTCAAACCATATGCTAAAAGAACTAGGATATGATAGTGCTGGCCCATATTTTCATTTATTTTAACATCATCATCATAATTCTTATACTTTATTGCAATAGTATATCCCATAAATAGCAACACATTTAATATAAATTATTTTAGTTGGATGCATTTAAAAACTTGCCTTCTGGGGCCCAGAGAGATAGCACAGCGGTGTTTGCCTTGCAAGCAGCCTATCCAGGATTAAAGGTGGTTGGTTCAAATCCCGATGTCCCATATGGTCCCCGTGCCTGCCAGGAGCTATTTCTGAGCAGACAGCCAGGAGAACCCCTGAACACCACCGGGTGTGGCCCAAAAGCCAAACCAAACCAAACCAAACCAAACCAAAACAAACAAACAAAAAAACAAAACCAACCAAACAAACAAAAAACAAAAACAAACTTGCCTTCTGTACAAAAATACTTCTCAGATCTTAACCTTTTCCTTTAGAATTTTTTTCACTACTAGCTATTTGATGCTAGGATTTCCAGTTTGGTGACTGTGAAAATGTGACATGGATATCAGACACTGATCACAATTTCTATATTTTTGGTAGACATGAGTAATCCATTTTATTTCTGTTCCCAGATGATTCCAGATATTTCCACATAGCCAGCTGACTAGTGTAGTCCTAAAACTAATGTTAAAGTTCTTTTTGTTGATTGATTGGTTGATTTGGAGGCTATACATGGTGGAGCTTAGTGCTTAATCCTGGCTCTGTGCTCAGGAATCACTCCTGGTGGGACTCAGGGAACAAATAAAGTGCTGGAAATCAAACTTCCTACCTGGTACTGTCTTTCCTTTCCCTGCTATTTCCATTTTATTAGGTTAAGAAGTTTTTTTTTGTTTGTTTGTTTGGCTCTATGCTCAGAAATTGCCCCTGGCAGGCACAGGGGACCATATGAGATGCTGGGATTCGAACCACTGCCTTTCTGCATGAAAGGCAAATGCCTTACCTCCACGCTATCTCTCCGGCCCCAGGTTAAGAAGTTTTTTTTTTTTTTTTGTTTTGTTTTTTGTTTTTTGGGCCACACCCGTTTGACGCTCAGGGGTTACTCCTGGCTAAGCGCTCAGAAATCGCCCCTGGCTTGGGGGGACCATATGGGACGCCGGGGGATCGAACCGCGGTCCTTCCTTGGCTAGCGCTTGCAAGGCAGACACCTTACCTCCAGCGCCACCTACCCGGCCCCAGGTTAAGAAGTTTTAAATCAATTTCTCAATAGTTTTATAGTTGTCTGACTCTGGAACTTATCATTGCCACTTAGATGCTTTCTAAAAGAGATAAAAAATATAGACTTTTGGAAAGTATGGAATTAATTTAATGTCTACTTTTGATCATTTATGCATTTCTTCATTTTTCTGACTTTCTCTTTGCATTATACAGTTTATACTCTATATTAGGTACAAAATTATAACTATGACTCTAAAGTACCTTGTTACCCCTCTTTTATAATATTTTAAAACTTTTAAAAATAAGTTTTATTAAGGCCAGTGTGAATTACAAGTCTTTCAGTTATATTTAAGGTACATAGTGACAGTGAATTAGGGCAATTCCCAATCCCAGTGTTGACCTCCTTCTGAACCTGTTCCCAACATGCATCCCCTACTTCCACCCTTTGCCCACTAGACTGCTAGTACAACAGGTCCCTTTTATTTATTTATTTATTTATTTATTTATTTATTTATTTATTTATTTATTTATTTATTTATTGGTTTTGGGTCACACCCAGAAGCACTCAGGGGTTACTCCTGGCTCTATGCTCAGAAATCGCTCCTGGCAGGCTCAGGGGATCATATGGGATGCCTGGATTCGAACCACCGACCTTCTGCATACAAGGCAAACACCTTACCTCCATTCTAGTGTAATAGGTCCCTTTTGTGTATACCTTGTTGTAGTTTGGGTCTCTTGATTCTATTCTCATTGACTTTGGCTTGGGTATTTAGGTCTGATCATTTTTTATTTTCACTCAATGTTCATGAGACTGCTTGCCCCGGCACCATCCATTTTTTTTTTTTTCAACAGAACCATAGAACATGAATCCTCTTGTTCTGCCTCATAAATTGAGTTACTCCTCTTTTTAAGAAATAAACTCACTCTCAGTTACCACTTCTACAAACCAATGATCATTTTGGGAAAATGTTTTAGGGATACAATGTTAACAGACTACTCCTATGGTCAAAATGCCAATATCCTTCTATCTCAGTCTCTGGGACCTCTTCACCCTTTGGCTAGGGTAACTGACTACCTTTGGTGATTTTAAGATTTGCAGATTTTCTGCTGCCTCTTAACTCTCCAGCTCCAGTTTCTTTTAGAAAGAAACTTAACAAAACATTTTACAAAACAGTTCCTTTAGTCCCTTTTGTTTCTTGTCTTTTATAATTGCTGTCCTTATCACTGACTTGCCCCATCTGGTGAGACTGAGTCAATGAGAGGTTTATTATATTTAAGTCAGGATAATATGAATATTCATGTTCAAGTCATTATTGATGTTAAAGATGAGGCCAATGTATATAATTATCTAAATTTCTCCAAACATGATACCTCTGTATCAACTATTTCCATATGTGAGCAACAGAACTTAAATCAAAATCTTACCTTCAATTTCAAATTTTAGGAAGATGATAGAAAAGGCTGGTAGAAAAATCTTCCTATCCGGATAGGCACATGAGTTGTGTTGTTGAAGATAAAATGGTTTTATTTTTTAACACAATATTTTTTTTCTTGAATTATCAGAATACTCCCCCAATCACTCAGTAGAAGTAACCTATCCAATATTCTTTGATCAGGAAGAATTTACCTGATCAGAGAATATGGATTTCCAAGTGGCAAATAAAATTTATGAATTTTATGGATTGGATTGATCTTTTATACTCTTTGCATAATTTGCTTATGGACTGTGATTAGTTTTTTATCTTTAAAGTACTGTTTTTATTTGGAAGCAAGATTGAGAACATTTTCTTTCTTGCTGTTCTTGCTACTGACTTTCACCTAGACTGATGGTCAGGATGTTTTATTGAGTGATGTTGTCTTGATGGTGTTTTATTCCCTTGCAGGATGTTTTACTCAGGCCGGATGTGGAGCTGCCATTGGAAATGGAAACCAAGTTCTCTTCTGTTTCTACTGGCTTTGCATATCATATATGGTCCTCATACAGGTCAGTAAGGTTTTGTCCTTCTCAACCCCAGTAAAATGTTGATTATAGTGTCTTCAGTCTCAGTGTGCTGTTTATTCAGTGATTTTATTTATTTGGGGGAGTTAGAAGGGGCACAACTTGTTGTGCTCAGAGTTTACTCTTGACTTTGTAAACAGAGATCACTACTAGCTGTTCTGGCATACTATATGAGGATTCAGGGATTGAACTCAGATCAGATGCTTGCAAGGCAAGTGTTCTCCCAACTGTATTACCTCTCCACTCGATCAATGATTTTAGCTTTGCTTTCATTTTGTTCCTCCTCTTTCTGTTCTAGGCTTTTCCTCTCCTGAGCCTAGGATTTGTGAAGTCTGTAAATACTCTTACTTTAAATATTTTATCTTCCTTATGATGATATTTCTTGAATCTTGACTGCATTTACTTTAGTTTAATTTATTTCCCTAGTCAATAAGGAATGATAAAAAATTACTATCTGGTATTAAAAATGTTCTGACATGTGCAATACTTAATTCTCTTTTTAAGTTTTCATGTAGTTATTAGTGGAAATATCAGTTTTTGACTTTATTTCTATTGCTTTTTATGATCACTTTCAGTATGAGATAAGAATTTGAAATACAACTTCTAAACCGTGAAATTTATTGAGTTGATTGAAAATTATATTAAATAGCTGCTTTTTACTATAGCATTTTTTGGACTTAACATCTTATTTTTATTATATTTTTATAATCTTTATAATATTTTTTATATTATAAACTGTTTTTGAAAACTAATCATATAAACAACTAATTATATGAGTAAGTCATTCAGAACCTAAAGCATGTGTGTGATGTTTAAAAATAAACTATTATCTTGGATTGTTACAAAGAAAATTGACTTTCTCTTTAGTTTACTTTATTTTATGCTTCTTTTTTTGCTGTATTTATTTACCATCACATTTCTTTTAGAATAAGTGATTACTCATAAAGTCTTATATTTATTGTTATTTGGGATTTAATAAAGATTTTATACACTTTATATTCATATCTGTATTTTATTATAACTACTGCATTTAGTGCAAATAGATTATCTGTTAAAACTGCTTATTCATGTTTCAACGTGAAATTAATATATCAGTATTCTCTTCAAACCATCAAACCCCCATCAACTATCTTAATATTTTAGTTTATTTACTTGGAAAATCCTTGGCACCTTTTTAAGGTTTCAAACACAAAGTTTGAGTAACTGTTTCAATTTCATTTTAAAGCCATGGTTTCTATTATTTTCAGTCCAGAAAAAGAACACATACCTGTAACAAAATCTGAAATTAAGTGTATATTTTTTTTTTTTTTTTTTGTGGTTTTTGGGTCACACCCGGCAGTGCTCAGGGGTTATTCCTGGCTCCAGGCTCAGAAATTGCTCCTGGCAGGCACGGGAGGACCATATATGGGACGCCGGGATTCGAACCGATGACCTCCTGCATGAGAGGCAAACGCCTTACCTCCATGCTATCTCTCCGGCCCCAAATTAAGTGTATATTTAAGTATCATATAACATTAAATTTTTTTTCACTTTGAAGTGATCTTCAAAGAGCCAATTATGTGATGTAAGATAAATTATGTGATTAAAATTGAAGTCTATTTACTTTCATTTTATTAGGTCATGGAATTTGCAAAGTTTAGAGACTTTTAAATTTAGATGTCAACAATTTAATTGTTATATGCACATTCACTATTTTAATTATTTTGTAATTAAATTAGACATTTGTCTTTGGATGAATTAAATGCAGTCAAACGAGTTGAGACTAGAGTAAGGCAAGAGAAACACTTTGGGTTCGTAATTTAGGGGAGATATTCTTTCTTCAAAACATGGAATCTAAATACTTAAATTTGTGGTAAAACTAAGTTGCTCACATACACAAGAAATCCTTTTGCAGATTTCTTTTTATTATCCAATATCACATGAGCATTTCATAAAATTTGTAATGTATAGTTTCTATCTTTACTTATGAAGCCGGAATGTTTTATAGTCATATATAGACATATCTGTAACCTTGATTCACTAAAAATGCCACCATCACTCCCATGAATATTTGAACCCCAATATACTTTAAAGCAATTATTTGGATTTTAATAGAAAAGGTTGCTTTATAAGACAATTTAGTATAGAGTTCTATAGCTATAGTTAACTGTTTAGTCTTTAATACCACTATTACACTTATTATATATAATGTTATATATTATGTATATACTTTTGAGAGTCACACTCAGAGGTTCTCAGGACTTATTCTTGGCTCTATACTTTGGAATCACATTCCTAGTGGGGCCTAATGAACCATTTATGGTCTGGGGATTGAACCTAAATTGGCAGCTTACATGGCAAGTGCCCTTCTCCCATATTGTTCCAGCCCTACTACTTCTATATTTCTAAAGAACATTATAGTGCTTAACTATGACAGTATATCTCCTCATATATATACATATGTACACTATATATCCTACACTTTTTACATGTTTTTGGATGACCTCAAACTATATCTTTTAAAATATACATTTATTTTAAACACTTTTACTTATATAATTGCTCTTAATAGTTATCTATGGCATCTAAAGTTCCAATACAAATCCCACCAACAAAATAATACTCCCTCTATCATTATCCCCAGTTTCCCACCCTTCCCCAAATCTGTCCCTTGTCAGGTACTAATATTTTACTTATTGCCTATCACATATAAATGACAAATGGAAGTATCAAAATCAAAACCTCAAGGGCTGGAGAGATAACAAAGCAGTAGGGCATTTGCCTTGCATGCAGTTGACCTGGGACGAATTTGGATTAGATTCTTGGCATCCCATGGTCTCCTAAGCCTACCAGGAGCAATTTCTGAGTGCAGAGTAACTCCTGAACACTGCTGGGTGTGGCCCAAAAAGCCAAAGAAAAAATCTCAGTGAAAAGAAAATAGTCATATCTCACAATGGGTCATGATGTCATTGAATGTTTACTAAGCTCTATACTTCTTGTTGAGCATTATGTTGTTTTAGTTTGTTGTTTATGTGGCTTCTATGGTAATTTCAATCTAATTTGTTGTATTTCTACTGGTAACTCAGTATTAACATTTTGGAGATGTTGTGTCAGCAAGTGGTCCGCTATTTAGAGGATCTTTGTATCTGGGGTCAATGTGCTTATATGGCAGTAGTGGTGGATCATGGGCTTCACTACTGAGACTTCTGGAAATTCAAAGTTTTGGATGTAGGAGTAGCTGGCCCTCCCTGACTCTAAAGAGTCCCCAGAGATACCAACCACAAAATGGCTTATCTGGAGTTTGGGGTAGTTATTAGGTACAGATATTAGTGAAAAGATGATGAAACTGGAACATTGGCTTGAAAGTAATTTTGAGGTGTATGTGTGGCTATTGAGACTAAGGCAGGTGTCCCTGCTGAAGGAATTTTCCCTGACCCCCTCTCAGGCCCATAGTGAACAACTCTGAGACAGGTGTCTCCATGGATTTTTCCATGGGATTTTCCTATTGGAGCGCTTATCTTTCTAGAGGTAGATGATTCTATGGCATTGGCCGATGGGCAGACATGGTGGTGGCTGTTGGTGCCTCTCAAAGTGATCTTAATGAGTCTGGGCATTAAATGGTATCTTGATATTAGTGTTTGCCACATTTATATTGTCAACCCCTGATTCTTCCTTACCTCTGAAGTCATATCTTGAGTTATCGTCTTTATCTATATTATAGATAATGTATAGGCCTACATTATAATCGATAGGCCTATATTATAGGTCTCAAACTCCACACCTGAAAACAATGTTCTTTACTTTTATCTTCTGAACTCATTAAAACTATATTCTACACACATGATCTTTTCTATTCCTTGACCACATCTTCCAAGTACCCCAGTCTCCACATTCTGGTTCTTTGTAAACATTCAGACATTAACTACTGCCATCTCAGATAAACCTTCCTAAAGCCTAGTTGAATGTAGCTCCAGTCTCTATCATATAACCCTTTTGTGACAATCTATTATTGATTTTGTTTGCTATTTTGATTGTAAGTGTTTTGTGAATTTGACTGTGATGTCTTGAGTTGGGCTGTTGCCAAAGCCTCTTTTGCATGTTAAGTTTAAATTGTCCAGATTTCAATTAAGTTGAAATATCCAGAAGTTTGAACCCACTTATTTAACTCAAGTAGCATCTGTAGTTAAATTCATATAATAAAAATACAGCATGAAGTATTGATTTACGTAAATTTACATTTTGTTTACAATCTGGTTTGCATTTGCAAAAAAGTAGTATACAGGATTTTTCCTTTTTAAGATTTTGTAAAGTAATGTAGAAAAAGAATCCACTGTATTTTAACAAATGATGAAGATAAATTTTAGTACCTGTAACCACAAAACAACAACTGAATATTCAAATATGTCCTACAGAATTACAAATAAAAAGAGCAAAAAAATTTTTTTTACATACTAGACTGACAATATTTTAAAAAGTTGATACTGAGGCCGGAGTGGTGGAGCAAGCACTTACAAGTCTGCCTTACAAGTGCTAACCTAGGACTAACCATGGTTCGATCCCCTGGGACCCATATGATCCCCCAAGCCAGGAGTGATTTCTGAGCACATAGCCAGGAGTAATCACTGAGCATCACCGAGTGTGGATCAAAAACAACAAACAAAAAAGATTAATACTGCCTAGTATTATTGAAGTTGATAGGAAAGAGGCATATAATCTGACATTTTGGTTGTGGTCTTTGTAGAGAATAATTGGAAAGCATCAGAGAAGATTAAGAATGAGTATTAGGGGCGGGAGAGGTGGCGCAAGCGCTAGCCAAGGAAGGAGGGCGGTTCAATCCCCCAGCGTCCCATATGGTCCCCCAAGCCAGGGGCAATTTCTCAGCACTTAGCCAGGAGTAACCCCTGAGCATCAAATGGGTGTGGCCCAAAAACACAAAACAAAAAAAAAGATTAGGCATATATATATAACATTAGGCATATATATATATATATATATATTAGGCATATAGTCTATAGGAGTAAAATATAATAAAGAAACTCAAGTAGAATGCCTGCCTCAAATACAAGCAAAGAGCAGGGGTGGGGAGGAAAGAGATGTGGGTCATTGGTGGTGGGAAGATTGTACTGGTGAGGGGGGGTGTTCTCTTTATGACTGAAATCCAACTACAAACATATTTGTAACCATGATACTTAAATAAAGATATTATTATTTGAAAATAAATATATACCAATATTTTAAATATCACTATAATAGACATTGGTAAAAATGCTAATTATTCAACAGGATAATGACTATATAAATTATTTAAAGTTAATGTGGTAGAAAGATAGTCTGGGGTTAAGGTACTTTTATACACAAGTCTGATTCTGTAAACCCCAGGTCCTTGAACTCTGCTTGAAGTGGCCTTTGAGCACAGAATTAGTAGTTTCAAAGCATTACCAGATATGATTCCTAATTCCCCTCAAACCAGTAAATAAGATAAAATTTATTTTATGGAAGACTTTTCAGACATTCAAAATGTGATAAAATTGTGTGCATTGCTTTAGAAAGATGCCCATAATAATATTAGTAATTACTAAGTTTATAAGTTTGAATTACAAGCTAGACATATAGATATATTTGATAGAATATAAAAAGCATAGAATATGTAATAACTTGGATATATTGTGTATATATATGTATAAATAAATTAATAAAATAGATAATGATAGGTACCAGATTTTAAAGTGAGTCATATCAGACTAGATATAGACTAAAGTAAGAAAGTTATAGGACAGTGAAATTTTATTAAAGTTTTTTTTGTTTTTTGTTTCGTTTTTGGTTTTTGGGCCACACCTGGCATTGCTCAGGGGTTACTCCTAGCTGTCTGCTCAGAAATAGCTCCTGGCAGGCACAGGGGACCATATGGGACACTGGGATTCGAACCAACCACCTTTGGTCCTAGATCGGCTGCTTGCAAGGCAAACACCGCTGTGCTATCTCTCTGGGCCCTAGTTAAAGTTTTTTATTTATTTGGCTTTTGGGCCACATCCAGCAGAGCTCAGAGCTTATTCCTGGTTCTGAACTAAGGAATCACTTCTGATGGTGTTCAGGGAACCATATGTAATGTCAAGGATTGAAATTCAATTAGGTACATGCAAGGCAAGTGCATTCATATATGTTGTCTCAATAGTAAAATTTTTTATAATGAACTCCCTTTTTTGATACAATGAACATGTGTTTGAAAAACTAAATAAAATGATAATTTTTTAATGTTACATTTTACAAACATTTAGAGACTTGTTCAGTCTGTAGAAGTCTAGAAGCATTACGATTTTCTGACTCCTTGGTAAGGTTCTAGTCTGAAAGACACTTTAATTAAAAACAGTTTGTGTAAGAAGACAACCAGTGACTCTGAAGATGAATGATGATATTGCTAGTGAACAGAGGGTATGGCTTCATGTAAAGTGGGAAAAAAACAGTCATGAGGTAATCAGTTTCTTAGCAACCAGAAGCATATTTTCACATACAGACCCGTAGTCATGAGCACTGAGAGAGGAGCCTCCCTTATTGCCTTCATGATATCAGCAGATTCTTTCAAAACCAAGTCTGAGAACTTTGATCCATTGGCAGCGCTCAAAGGGGAAGTGCTTTTGAAAGTACAGTCTGGTCTAAATTCTGTACTTTCTAGAACAGAACACAATGGACTTCTAGAAGGCAGATGATTTCCACAAAAGGATGCTTGTTTCTCTCTTGTACATGTCTGTTTATGTGTTAAGTTGTTCTCATGATTTTATAATGGCAATGATTTTGTAGTATCAGTTATGCTTCAAACTGTAATTGATAGATGTATCATTTTATATATTATATATTTAATACGAAGGCTTTAAACACATTGAAAAATAATGCTTTTATTATAACTTCCCGAGTTTTAAAGCCAGGTTAGTTATTTGGCAGGCTACCTGGTAAAGATATCTGTATATACCTGGCTCTGCATGCAGGGATCATTCCTCAAGGCTCAGGATTATATAGGGATAGAATGTCAAGGATAGAATCAGAGTTGGCTATGTGCGAGGCAGTGCTCTACCTGCTATTCTATCTCTGGATCTGAGTCACGTTAATATTCATATATTGTGAAATTATAAAAATGTCTGAAAGTCAAAAATAAGGCTAATTCTTCAAACTATTCTTATCAAGGGAATATAAAACCAGAATGATTATATATAACTTTGAAAAGCTATAATATTTAATTATATTTATCATTTTTTTCAACAAAGGTTAAAGTATTTTAAGATTACTTTAAGATTATTTTAAGGATATTCTTCCCCTCTTAGAGACTTCAGATTGAGTCAAACATGATCAACTAAGAAAGCCCTAAAAAGTTATGCAGATGTTTGTCTGCAGCATCTTTCTAGATAATTTTTCCTCTACCTTTATAATTACTTGAATTTGATGTTGGTTAATAGAAAATCCTACTTTGGCTTAGAAAAATGGACTGCATAAGTATGAGTGTGGGTGACATCACCACATTGACCATTTCAAGTGACTGAGTAGTGTGATGGGATTGCTGACAAAACTGAGCACACTTAGAGGTTTTTAGGAAAAGACAAGATCAGATAAAAGGCCTATGCTTTAGGATCAGGTCAGATTTGTTCTCCTTCAGCAAGATTTCTTACCAGACTAGCAACGTGGCAGCGAGTTTTGATTTATCTGAAGGATGTCTTGGGGGCATCCTCTATTTTCACTCTAATGTGAAGCCTATTTTGGGGGTAGGGGACAGCTGTGGGTCCACATCTTTTGTTCGTATTAAAATATTCTGCACTTGTGTAATAGATTTTTGTTCTGAAGAATAAAAGTCCTGCTGAATTTTAATTTAAGCATTAGAGAAAGAGTATGTTTACTTTGCAGAAACAAAGTGTGTTGAAACAAGATAGAGGTTTTTAAAATATCGACAGTGAACACGTGGGAGTGATAACAGATTTGTAAGTGTCTTAGAGAACAGAGGTAGTATATAGAGTCTATGTGCTAAGTAGCAAATGGCTCCACCATAAATTGGTTGCCAAAGAATGAATTCATTGTTCTTTAAACTCTGAAATCAGTACATAAGGAAAGAATATTCGTACTGAAAAGGAATTCATATTAAAATTCTTTGGCCTCTTTAGCCTACAGTCTTTAAACAGTGTGTGTGTGAGAAAGAGAAAGAGGGAGAGAGAAAGGAGAGTGGGGGAGAGGGAGAGAGAGATCCAGTGTATTTGTTTTGATTAAAAAATGTGTATCTGGGCCCGGAGAGATAGCACAGCGGTGTTTGCCTTGCAAGCAGCCGATCCAGGACCAAAGGTGGTTGGTTCGAATCCTGGTGTCCCATATGGTCCCCTGTGCCTGCCAGGAGCTATTTCTGAGCAGACAGCCAGTAGTAACCCCTGAGCAATGCCGGGTGTGGCCCAAAAACAAAAACAAAAAAAACATGTGTATCTTTGGGGCCGGAGCGATAGCACAGTGGTAGGATGTTTGCCTTGCATGTGGCTAACTCAAGATGGACCTGGGATCGATCCCTGATGTCCCATATGGTCCCCCAAGCCAGGAGTGATTTCTGAGAGCATAGCTAGGAGTAACACCTGAACATCACTGGATGTGGCCCAAACCCTTCCCCCCAACTTGTGTGTGCGTGTTTTTTTTTTTTTTATTGTTATTGTTGTTTTTGCCATCTACTCAGTTTTGCTTGGAGTTTACTCCTGGATCTATCAATGAATCCCACAATGAGCACCAACCACTTTCCTTCCTTCCTTCCTTCTTTCCTTTCTTCCTTTCATTTGTTCTTCCTTCCTTCCTTTTTTTAAAATTTTTTTTATTTTTAATTATGAGAACAAAGATGCAAAGAAAGAGGATAAGGTAAAGTTACAGTGGAAGGACAATCACCCATAACATAATTATCAGAAGAAGTCCGCTTGCTGATATCTTAACTTTGAACTTTCAGCCAAAGAACATTAAGATAAATAAAACAGAATCCATGTACAATTACTTTGTCCCTCAAGTCCCCAGATTGTAACACATTATAATATTTCTTAACAGCACACAAGGCAATCTAAAGCCATAAAACTTATGTAACTCCTTAAACATTAGAGGCATAGTATTTTTTTACATTTCCATGAACATGCATATTAGCTTAAGTTAACTTCAAATTTTAAGTGGTTTTTTTTTAAGGGTTAGAGTCAAAGGAGCACAGTAAAAACAGTGTTAGAGTGGCAATTGTTGTTTACATAGGCCCACCAAAATATGAGGGGCATGGAAAGGAATACCTTGACCTAAATACAAAGAGATCCTACCCCTGAAGTTTCCTGGCATAAGACCAACTCTAGGCTCCAGGCAAGCTAGATCGTCCAATCCAAGACATTGTCTGTAGTGCCAACACACTTTTCACACAGTCTCTGTTGTTGGTATCATGTTTCTGTATTAAAGATCCTGGAATCTGCATATCCTACATTGAAGTCAGGATGTGTAGCGTCCTCTCGTTTCACCTCACCATTAAAGGGCAGTGCAGGGAGCCCTGTCCTGTAAGCAGGTCGTTGTTGTTGTTAAGTCTTCTCAGTGTTAAGGGAAGTCTCTTTTGAGCAGGTCGATGTCTGAGCAGTGATAGGGTCTTCCGTGGTAGAGGATTGCTTCCAGGTGTTGTTATAGACAAACCTGGATGTTTCGTGGATGGCTTCCCTGGTTCAGGGGTGAATGGAAAATGCCCTTTCTTCTGAGGCCGATGCCAGGTCGTTATGTCAATGTTCAGGGTCCCTTCCTTCCTCTTTCTTTCTTTCTTTCTTTCTTTCTTTCTTTCTTTCTTTCTTTCTTTCTTTCTTTCTTTCTTTCTTTCTTTCTTTCTTTTTCTTTCTTTCATTTCTTTTCTTTCTTTCTTTCTTTCTTTCTTTCTTCTCTTTCTTTCTTCTTACTTTCTTTCTTTCTTTTTTCTTTCTTTCTTTCTTTCTATCTTTGTTTCTTTCTTTCTTTCTTTCTTTCTTTCTTTCTTTCTCTCTCTTTCCTTCTTCTCTCTCTCTTTTTTTCTTTTCCTTCCTTCCTTCCTTCCTTCCTTCCTTCCTTCTCTTCCTTCCTTCCTTCCTTCCTTCCTCCTTTCCTTCCTTCCTCCTTCCTTTCCTTCTTTCTTTCTTTCTTTCTTTCTTTCTTCTTTCTTTCTTTCTTTCTTTCTTTCTTTCTTCTTTCTTTCTTTCTTTCTCTCTCTCTTTCTTTCTTTCTCCTTCTTTTCTTCTTTTCTTTCCTTCCTTCCTTCCTTCCTTCCTTCCTTCCTTCCTTCCTTCCTTCCTTCCTTCCTTCCTTCCTTCCTTCCTTCCTTCCTTTCTTTCTTTCTTTCTTTCTTTCCTTTCTTTCTCCTTCCCTTTCCCTTTCTTCCTTTTCCCCTTCTTTCCTTCCTTCCTTCTTCCTTCCTTTAGTTCTTTCATTCTTTCTTTTCTTATCTCACTTTCTTTATATACTCAATGGTGTTCAAGGGACTATATGGGGTTCTTGGCACGAACCTGTGTCAGCAGCATGCCAAGCAACTGCCCTATCCACTATCGCCCCTGCATCCTTTCTAAAGAAGATCTCAAAGGTGAGAATGATCTAATGATCATTGATCTAATGGGGTATGTTAACTAAGACTATAATATTCTATGATTAAAACAATGATCTCATTCCCCCCCAAACTCAATAAAAATATTGGTAAGCAAGTAATCCTGTTGGATGTGCTCTTTTCTTGAAAAAAGTTTGAATAATGATGCTATTTTTGTCAGCATATCTTCGTTTATAGCCATTCCTACACCAGCTTTATTGTAAATATGTGTTTTAAAAATGATAACCTTGAAAAAAAATATCTAAATAGCTGTGAACTTTTCCCTAAAAGTTACTGCTTTCTACTACATTCTTCTCTAAATTTGATGCTGTTTGTTCAGATAAGTATGAAAAAGATCTAGAAAACCTACGTTTTAGTTATGTTTTGCGTTTTGGTAAGATTTTTAGAGAAAATGATTTCCAAATGCTGAGACATCATAGAATATAGTTCCCACCTTTTCCTGAATTCCATTAATCAGATTATACACACAATCATCTGCTGTTCCCTGAGATTAGTATAATCTTTTTACTCAGAATGGTAACCTGCCAATCTGTTACTTGTTGGTAATGCATGACCACAAAATTTCTGCTATAATACTGAAGAAATACTTCAGTATTATACTAATTATAATTAATTATTTTAACATTATAATATTGTTAATTAAATATTAATTAACACAAAGTATTATGCTAATACTTTAACAATAGCAAGTTTTGTAGATTCTCAGAGTCTGAGACATAGGACTTTTGCCTTCTGACTTGCAAACCCAGGCTTTGATGCTTTCTTTGGGATTTATATTACTCTCAATAAATGTCTTGTTTACATGCCTTTCATCATTATAGGAGTCCTCTTTTTGTATATTTCAAAATAAAGGTTACTCTAAAATTTCAACCATTTCATATATTTTAGATGGCTACCACAAATTGTTAGTTATGACTATGATACCATCGAAAGGTGAGCTTTAATAATTGTCTGGTGAATTTTTCAGTTTTCCCCCTCCAAGATACTCTTTGTAGCTTCAGGTATACATTAAAGTGAAGTCTAGAAATCAAAGAATTAGCCATTCTGTCTTGGGTATAGTATAACATGAGAAGGAAAATGGGTCTGGGAATAAAGAAGGACAAAGAGAAACGAGGAGTCAAATGTGTGAATGCAATAAAATCATTTCGTGGAAGGCTACACATTTCTTTTTAGAATAAAGGTTCTCTATAAAAGAGAGAAAAAAATGAACCAAATAGGTAAGAGCCAGACCAGACTGAGGAGAAAATCACTTGCAAGATTATGTTGATATAATTGAATGTAGCCATCAGTACAATAGGTGAGATAAATGCCAATTTGTCTTATCACCACTAGCTAAATTTTACTAAGGTCCTTAATCAAGAATGCATACTGAAGGCTATGAATTTCCTGGGAATTCTTTTTGTGTCTATTCAATTTGTGATATTTTACTTGAGCTCTCTTCTATCATTTGCTTCATAAATGGGAGCCTTACTTTCCTCCTGGTGTACATGAAGTGAATGCTGGAGGTGTTGAGTTTTAGGTTTCCTTGATAATTTCTTGTTAATGCCCATATTTAATAGTGACCAAAGGGACCAAGTCAAAATAAAGTCTTTATTATTTTGTTAATTTCTTCTATAAGAGTAAGATTTTTCACAGTAGTGTATATAATACACTGCTAGGCTTTTCATCCTGCTCACCACCATCAAAGCCAATCAACATTCCTACACCTGGATCCATTGGAGTCTTTCTTTATAATTGCTATTTGCATTGATAATCTCAATTGTGTAGCTAGTGTTAAGTTTTGGTTTCATTGGATGTTGTTTGGTCCCTTGTTTAGTTTTGTGTTTTAATGTTATGTCTGAGTGAGATCATCTGATATTTGCCTTCTTTTTAAATTTTTGCTTAGCATGACACCCTTTAGGTGCATCCATTCTGTAGTAAAGGTCAAGTCATTATTTTAGTTATTTGGTTTTCAGCCCACATCCAGTGGTTCTCAAAGTTTACTCCTGGCTCTGTATTCAGGAATCTCTCCTAGGGGATCACATGCAATAACAGAGATTGAATCTGGGTCTTCCCTGTGCAAAGCCTCTCTACTATCTCTTTGACCTCAAGAAAAATGGATTGTTTTGGTGAAAGAGATTTTCTTAGTTCTTGGAAGACTCTAGTCTCCACAAAATATATGACAGATTTCTATGCTACTTTTCTGATGCCTAAATTCTTCCTAAATCCCCATGCTCTTGAACTCATGTTAATGATCTGAGTGTTTATATTTTTTAAGTATTTAAATTAGGGTTGATTTGATCCACTTTTGGATTATATTGATTTTAATGATTGGCCTATGGTAGAGCCCATGCCTGACATGTGGGTGGCCATATAATCCATTCCTGGCACTGTAACATTTCTTCTTCTTAAAAAGAAAGTGTTCATTAATTTGTTGTATGCTGGAGTGTCTTTATAAAAAAATTTTGTCAAGAGTGGGTAAGTGAATAAATAGTGGTTGGGTAAGAGACTTTACTATGCTGGTGAGGCTCAGCATCTTTACTCTTTCTAATAAATGGCATCTATAGCAGGTAGGATTGCAGCAGGGTGAAGAAAAAGGAAAAATTTTTTATAGTCAACTTCATTTTTAGCTGTTTTTTTTCTTATCATCAACTTTTCTTATAATTGAATAGTATTCCAGTATGTATTAAATCACATTTTTACTCATGTCTTGTAGAGCACTTGGGTTGTTTGTCTGATCTTGGCAGTTATAATCATACTGGAAGTGCTCATCTTTGTTGAATATATTTTTCCATGAGTGTTTACATCCTATATTTCCATCCAATGTTTCTGTATAGTGCACAATTAGCATCGTGGCACTGACATAATTAATTTCCTTTTAAAGATTTTTACTTACCACAGGATAGAACCTGTAGTTTTAAATGCATGTAATTTTATGTCTTCTTAGCTTTATAAAATCCTATTTAATGCCTGCTGATAGTTGGATATCAATTAAATATTTGAGGAGACTATGAATAATAATTTATTTATTTTGCTAAGAAAAGTAATAGACTTGGAAGGTGAATCAATTAAGATAAAAAGTTTGTACTCAGCACAATTACAATATTAAATTTAAAAAAGTGCATAATTTGACCAGCTATGTGAAAAAGGAAGTTTTATAAAATTTGTATAATAATTATTTGAGCCAAATAAAGTGGTCATTCTTAATGAGTACAATAACCAAAAGAGTATATTAGTTTTAACTTGTTCCAAGATCTAATCTTCTCCTGGAAACACATTTTTAGTGCCAAACTAATTTCATCACTCTAAAAATGTACGCTTACAATGTTTTTTTTTTTTTTTTTACTGAAAATAGAAGTTATAACTCTCTGGAAATTATTTTATTCCCCATTCCCTTTAGTCTTGTTTCTAGTTTTTTATTGTTTGTTTATTTGTTTTTGGGCCACACTGTGACACTCAGGGGTTACTCCTGGCTAAGTGCTCAGAAATCACTCCTGGTTTGGAGTGGAATGGGGAACAAAGTGGGACACAGGGTATCAAACCGCAGTCCTTCCTTGGTCAGATGTGTATAAGACAAATGCCCTACAGTTGTGGTATTGCTCAGGTTCCTTGTTTCTAGTTTTTAATATTACACTTTATATATGTTCAAGTCTTGTCTTTTCAAAGCCAGTACAAATCACCTCTGCTCTTAGTTCTTTCATTCTTTATTTGTTATCATTTTATTTGTTATTTTTATTTATGAATGTCCCAAAAGTGTTGTATACATTGGATTTATTGATTTCGCACTTTTACTTTGAGAAGCAAAGTGGGGCAAGTATATCTGAACTTTGTCAAAGGGATATTATCAAAAACATTTTGTTAGGCTGATGGAATATATTTGATTCAATATTATTAAAGAGTAAGCAAACACTCTTCATAGAGTGTCTATTTCAGAATAAATTTATCTCCTTAACATGATTATCAGTAATTCAAACTCAGTCAGTTTGTATATAACTTTTAAAATTATGTCTTTTCACATTGAGTTTTTGTACTTTTCAAATTTACCCTTTTGTGGCCAGAGTGGTGGCACAAGTGGTAAGGTGTTTGCCTTGCACGTGCTAATCCAGGACAGACAGTGATTTGATCCCCTGGGTCCCATATGGTCCTCCAAGCTAGGAGCGATTTCTGAGTAACCCCTGAGTGTCATCACTGGGTGTGGCCAAACAGCAAAAACAAAAAAATAAAATTTACCCTTTGAACAGTACAAAGAAGTTGTTTTGTCTTCCTAACTCCATATATTAGTTCTTTTTATTTTCTTATTTGCATCTTGTTTTCCTACTTGGTTCTGTTATAAGTCTCCTCTCTTTCATTTTGAACACTTTTACATATTCTAAACATATCTTAATATATCTTTGAGACAGTTAATAAGATATTGTTGCAATGTGATTGGTTAAAAAATAACTTAAAGGCTTATCTTTATTGTTTATTACTATGTATGCCTGAATACATTATATATATATATATATATATATATATATATATATATATATATATAAATTTGTTATTTGTTAACACCCAGAGACGCTCAGGGGTTACTCCTAGCTCTGTGCTCAGAAATCGCTCCTGGCGGGCTATGGGGACAATTTAGGATGCCGGGAATCAAACAGGGATCTGTCCAGGTTTGGCCACATGCAAGGCAAATGCCCTACAGCTGAGCTATTGCTCCAGCCCCACACGACAACATTTTTAATCTTTTTTTTTAAGGGGGGAGGAGGAAGGGAAAGAGGGAGGGAAGATGGGAGGGGGGGGAGACCAACAATTTTAATCTTCATCAGAATTCTATTGAAAACATTTTGAGCTGGAAAGTTTTGACTACATTAAGCTTAAATACACTTGTAATGGTCACAGTTATTTGCATATAGAGGTATGAAGTTAGCTCATTAAATTTTATAATACTGTAAATCAAAGATTAGTTTATAAAACAGCAAGAATTAATAAAAAGACAATTTACAAATAATAAAATTCTCAGGGGCCGGAGATATAGCATGGAGGAAGGGCATTTGCCTTGCATGCAGAAGGACGGTGGTTTGAATCCCGGCATCCCATATTGTCCCCGGAGCTGCCAGGAGCCATTTCTGAGCATAGAGTCAGGAGTAATCCCTGAGCGCTGCTGGGACCCAAAAACAAATAAAATAAAATAAAAAAATAAAATAAAATAAATAAAACCAAATAAAATAAAATAAAGAAATAAAATAAAATTCTCATTTTGGGGAAGCAGAGATGAAGGAAATAAATTTTAATGCTGAAATAACTATAATTTATTTAGGTTTTGTTAAAATAGATTATACATTTTTAGTTTTTATGTTAGAATAAATAAATAATAAGATTAAAACAACTAAACCATATTGCTATGAATATAAAGCATTAGATTAGATTCAATAAAAATTGGGCCTATATAATTTTATTTTCCTAGTATTAAAATAATTTTATTTTTTATTTTTATTTGATTATTTATTTATTTATTTTGGGGTGGGGGAAATGCCCCACAGCTTACTCCTGGCTCTGGGTTGAGGACCACTCCTGGTGAGTGACAGGGCCAGTTGCATGCAAGGCAAGTGCTATAATCTTTGTACTCTTTTCTATGCCCACATGATAAAACTTTTTATTTTTCTATATTATACCTTTAATATATTTAAAATTTTAATAATACTCATATAAAACATAAAATATTTTTATTATGGTATATTTTAAGTTAAAAATAAGTGTGACTGTTGAATGAGAGAGAATGTGTTTTTGAAAACAGTAAAAATTTAAGGGCCGGGGTCGGAGAGATAGCATGGAGGTAGGGTATTTGCCTTATGTGCAGGACAGTAGTTTGAATCCTGGCATCCCATATTGTTCCCTGAGCCTGTCAGGATCGATTTCTGAACATAGAGCCAGGAGTAACCCCTGAGCATTGCTGGGTGTGAAAAAACCAACCAACCAACCAACCAACCAAACAAACAAACAAAAAAAATGGAAACTGAGGGTCAAGAGTTAGGTCAATCTGTGGGATGACTGGATGCTTTGCATATGGGAAATCAGTGTTCAATTCTCAGCACCAAATTGCTGGATCTTTTCTTTTTTTTTAAAAATAATATTTTAATTTAAACACCATGATTACAAACATGATTGTAGTTGGGTTTCAGTCATATAAAAAGCATCCTTCTTCACCAGTTCCCATCACCGATAACCCTCCCCCCAACCTGTATTTGAGACAGACTTTCTACTTCAACACTCATGCTCTCCTGAACATCCTGGGAGCGACCACCAAGCACTGACCTATATGGATCCTGAAGTGATCTATAGACCCTAAACACTGTTGGCATGTCCCCTCACCAAGAAAACAAACCCCAAATCCCCCCAAATAAAAAATCATTGTTTAAAATTTTATTTAAATTTGAGCTATACCTCCCCAGGCATTAGGATTTTACTATTTTGCTTTTTGGTGTGAGGGATGTACTACACCTGGGCTATACCTGGCAGTGCTCAGGGCTTATTCCTGGTTTGAACTCAGGTATCATACCTAGTGGTACTCAGGGAACCATATGGGGTGCTGGAGAATTGAACCTAGGTTGCTCATGTGTAAGGCAAGCACCTAATCCACTGTATTGGGCCCTGACATCAGGATTTTTTCAATGCATCTAGGTTACTGATGAAAGTGAGTTTAAAAACACTACTAATTCAATTTACAGTAATAGGTTGTTCAAACCTGACTTCGATATAAAATTTTGTAAATATGTTCATGATTTTACAGTCAGTGTTTATGTATGTGTTTTGGATGTTTCTCATGCATTCCTTATAGAAGTGTATGTGATGAAATCTGAGATTTTAATTTGGTTTCTAGAGAATTCAGAGAGTCAGTTGAATTCAGAATTCAGAGAATTCAGTTGAGTCAGTGGGTGGTTGATCTCTGTTTTTCTGACCAGATATCACTTGACCAGTAACTAACTTCATTTCTAGTTTATTGCCTATCAATAGATGATTAAGACCCTGACTTACTTAAAATATTTCAACCGGTGGAGAAAGTTCCTGTGAATTTTGTTTCGCTCTTCTCTTTTGGTAGCTTAATGTGCATTAAAATAGTATGATATTTTTGAAAAGCTATTACATTTTATAATATGTTAAGTTTCTTTTTTAAAAAGTGATACATTTTTAATTGTTTTTACTTTCCAGTATTTGCTACATACAGTCTTGCCTGAAATCATAAACTTCAGGATTAGTGAGAAATGAATTTTTCTCTTGAGTTTTTAGAAATCATTTAGAGCTTCGTAAGAAATCATTTGTTATGTTAAGTTTCTTTAAATACTTTTTCTAGACATATCCTGTGCTAAACAACACATATAGATTTTCAGATGTTGAAAATATATTAATATTAAAAAAGTCAAAATATACAGTGATAAGGAATTTGGTATATTAGATACATTTAAAATATAAAAAAATGCTACTCATATCCCTAATTTTTTCAGTTGTTATCTCTTCTCTAAAGCTACCTTCTAGCTAATTGGAAAAAATATATATTGGTAATAGTTCTAGGAAACAATTACAATACTTTGAGAACTTTTACTAATTTATTTTTAGTTCTATCAAAAATCAAACAATAACTTTCTGATGTACAATTCAATATTTTCAGATGGTGTGCTTTATGTTTATCATAAGAAAATGAATATTTAATTTTACTTTTGTGTGAATTATCCTTTTTAAGACATACTTATGAATATTCTGTGTGTCTCTCTGTGTGTAAAAAGACATTTCTAGAAAGGATATAAATCTTTCTTAGCTCAAGCATAAGATTTTAATAGAAATGAATGCAGTAAGAAGTATATCATTATTTCTCATTAGTTATATTTTCACATACATATTAGAGCTAACTTTCTAATTAGGACCTCACATGATATTTATTTATTCTGAGGCTTGTTATCATGGATAACATTGAAATATAAAAAGCAGTGTATTAAGAAAAATCACCTCATTTATTATCCTTATTATAAGCACATGTTTTTATAGTTATTTTGTTTTATTTTACTTGAGCTGCTTATCATTTACAGAAAATGATGTGTATTTTCATCAAAGCTCTTATTTGTAAAAGACTGTGCAAATACTTTCGTAGATTTTATTGCTCAGCAAATATGAAACATGGACCAGAAATTAGATTTCAATTAAACGCTAGCAAATTCCTACTGAGTAGACCCAGCACCTGTGGAGTAGCTTCTGAGGGTTTGTTTGTTCTGCCTTCCTTTCTGATTTGAAGCTTTACATGAGTAAGCTGTGAGTTGAAAGCATCCGTCAAGATAGTCTCATTTCTGTAGAAGCACCTGCTATGGTTGTATCTTCCAATAAAGGTTGTTATTTGTCCAGAAAATGTGATGAGAAAGTGATCGTTGATTGAAGCAAAATAATGGGATTCAGTATCATCAACTGTTAATATTAAGATCATAAATAATGAGCAGATTATAAAAACAATACCACATGAAAGCAAAATTGTTCCCTTATTGGTTGAGTGATGCGTTGAAGCTATAGATAATTCAGTTACTCCAAGAATGGGGAAAGAAATATATTTAAAAATATAGGAAAAGAGGATGAAGTTCAACTTTGACATCATAAAATTTATATTGTTTAGGATTTCACACTCTTTAAATTTAAATAAATTTAGCAGGTTTTGTTATCCAGGATGGTGTTTATAGTTATAATGCTAGTAACTATAACTGTTAAGGAGGAAGGCATTTCATTTTCTTAACAATATGATACCTGGAAACTTTATTTAAGAATTGAGTACAGGGGAGGAGCAGAGTGAGTGCACAGCGGTAGGGCATTTGCCTTGCATGTGGCTGACCCAGGACGGACCTTGGTTCGATCCCCTGGTGTCCCACATGGTCCCCCAAGCTAGGATTGATTCCTGAGTGCATAGCCAGCAGTAACCCCTGAGCATCACCGGGTATGGCCCAAAAACAAAAGCCAAAAACAAAAACAACCCCCCCACCACCAAATAAAAGGAATTGAGTAGAGGGACTGGAGCAATAGTACAGCAGATAAATTATTTGCCTTGCTCACAGCCTCCTCAAATTTAATTCCCAATATCACTTATTGTCCCTGAACCCACCATGAGTGATTATGGAGTTCAGAGGCAGGAGTAAACAGGGTGTGACCTCTAAACAACAACAACAAGGAAATTGCCTTCAGATAAAACATATGTTTGTTTGTTTTTCAAGTATTCGAGTTTTATTCTGTTAGTTATGTTTGGAGACTTATTCGCTCATATATATTCTTCCTTTTTATTGAGGTAAATGTTCAGTAATTATTGTAACTGGAGCCAGGAGTTTCTAATTTTTTTTCTTTTTCTTTTTTGTTTTGGGGTTCCAACCCTGAATAAATTTAGGGCTTAATCCGGGCTTTCTTTGCTCAGGGATTACTGCTGGCTTTGCTCTCGGGACCATATGCAATGTCAGAGGTTGAACCCAGATTTTTCATGAAACAAAAAGCAAAGACCCTACATAGAATATTTACGATTTCTCAAGTTTTATTTGATTTGATTTGAAAATATAAATTTTATCTTTTTTTTTTTTTTTCAAATTACTTTCTTCTGAGCAGTGTATCTTAAAACTTTTTTCCTGCTGTGGCTCTTTGTGACCTCCCTCCCTCCCTTCCTTCCTCCCTTTAATCTTTGCTCCCTTGCTCCCTTCCTTCTTTCCTACAGGTTGGGGTTAGTTCCTCTTGGCCACATTTTTATGTTTGTTTGTTTGTTTGTTTGTTTTCACCTGTAGTTTCCTTGGAATCAAGACCTCTAGATACTTGGTCTCTAGAGGACCAAGTATCCCTAGTTAAGAAATGATGAGTGAGGGGCCGGGTGGTGGCGCTGGAGGTAAGGTGCCTGCCTTGCCTGCGCTAGCCTAGGACGGACCGCGGTTCGATCCCCCGGCGTCCCATATGGTCCCCCAAGAAGCCAGGAGCAACTTCTGAGCGCATAGCCAGGAGTAACCCCTGAGCGTCACAGGGTGTGGCCCCAAAACCAAAAAAAAAAAAAAAAGAAATGATGAGTGAGAGAGATTTCGATGATTGTAGATTAGATGAAACTCAAGTGTTTTCTCTTTTACATAACTAACTCCCATAATGTCTCATCAGTGAATTTTTTTTTTGGATTTGACTACAGAGAAATGATATGAACTAAGAACCATTGATTTTAGGTTGACCTAAGTTATTCAAAGGCTTTACCCATCTCTGATTAAATATTTGCTTTTGTTTACCTTTATGGAAACTTTCCTAAGTCCTTCAATTAAGTTTTCATAAATGTACATTTTCCTTTTACTTACATGATTTTATTGGGTCCGGAAAAAATGTTAATTTTCTAGCTTCAACATGAAATATAGTTAGCAAAGAAGACATTGATAACAAACGAACAACAATGGCCCAATCAGTGGAAACAATTGTTTCTGAGAATATTAGCTTTGAGTGTTTGGATTGCTGTGAGCATCAATCCTATGTTACAGAGAAAATCAGGAGAGTTAAACTGGGCATTAGTTGAATGCTGGTTGGGCAACCTAACCAGCCAGCACCATAGTCTAAATCTTATTTTTCTGCCTGCAGTGTGACACTAAAATCATTTTACTTCCCTCCTGAACCAACTGTTAAAATAATTTTTACCCCTCCATGGTAAATGGTCTCTGAAATAGTATTCACTGGTAAAGTCTAGGACTTATATACTCTAATTTTTTTTAACTCTTTACTGCATACAGACCCTCATTGCCACCCGAGTCAACCTGAAACAATAGAAAAACAAATGCTATTGTTACTTCCCTTCTCTTTTCATCAAATATAAGCCTCTTTCCTACAGACAGTTCTTAATGTGTGATTTACTCAGAAATCTGGCAGAACTTTAAATTGCTGAATTAAGTAATATCTTTACAGTTTGACATTCAGGATACTTTACCATTTGTTTAAAAAATAAACCCATTTAGCAAGCCATTTCTGTTTTCTTATACATAAACTAAAAATAAACAAATTCAAATGTATTTTCTTTATGTTCTTCTTTGTTTCTTTATGTATTTTCTTTATGTTCTTCTTTGTTTCCGAGTCTTCAATACCTTTTTCTTTTTTTTTTTGGTTTTTGGGCCACACCCGGTGGTGCTCAGGGGTTACTCCTGGCTGTCTGCTCAGAAATAGCTCCTGGCAGGCACAGGGGACCATATGGGACACCGGGATTCAAACCAACCACCTTTTGTTCTGGATTGGCTGCTTGCAAGGCAAACGCCGCTGTGCTATTTCTCCGGGCCCTTATACCTTTTTCTTAAACCTAAAATTCCTCTCTTCACCTTTGCTACCTAAGAAATTCTTCCTTGTATTAAAACCCTTTACTTGTTTTGACATAAAGAGTATTTAATATGAGGCTGGTAAAAGGAATAGTTTTCTCTCTTCATTTCTTTGTCTATATACATAAAGTGCTCAATAGATAGCATTTTAAAGGTATAATAAATGGAGCAGAAAATTACTTTTGAAATCTCCAACTTTCCCTATATTCTTTCTGAAATTATAATTTATGCTGTTATATATTTATACCATATTATGTTTATGATTACTATATAAGTGTGTTTTCTTATTAGTGCTTAAAATGTAGGGACTCTGTCTTTTTCATTTATTTATTCTTCACAAAATTGAGAAACTATTAATCCTACAGTTAATACACATTATTTAAAGGGAACCCATTGTGATTGGGGAATACCATCTATTTACAGATTTATTTTATGATGGACAGAGAGAGCCTGTGCTTTGAAAAAGTAGAACAGGCATAATCTTCATTTTAGTCATTATACTGGAACAAATTTTCTGGCATTATTCACAGTGCCATGAATACTACTGGCTCATTATTCATTTTGCTCATTTTGGCACTCACTGTCCATGCTTTCAGAAGCAGTTGCTAGCATAAGAATCAGAACTTAACAAAAATATGTCTGAAAGACTGTATTATGAAATTTATTTCATCTGATCTTCATCTTATTATTTTTCGTTTTATTTTTTTGCCTGAATATTATCCTTGTGATAAGTTGCTGCTTCTAGAACATGCCTGCACTGTCACATATTTCTTCTTTCTGTTGAAGAAAAGTGGTAAGACTTCTATCTTTGTATCCTTTACATCTCCTATGAAGCTAATATTATGTAGCAGAATATTGGGTCAAGGCACTAATATACCAAGTAGTTGACTTGGGTTCAATCCCCAGCATCCCATATGATCCTGATGTGACCCCCCAAAAAAACTAACTCAAATGATCATTCTAATGATAATTTAAGATGATCTAAAAATAGAACATTTTAGAAGAGTTTCAACTTATCCATACATTAGTTCTATTCTATGAATATAAAAATGCAGAAATGGATTAAGTATCATAGAGTTCGGTATTGTCCTGGTTGTAACTCCTGAATGTACTTAATTCACAGAACTCTGAACTCACTTATCTAGACAAAGGTGAGGAGTTCTGAACTAAATGCCATCTACATTGCTGCTCTTAATATTTGTTTTAGCTGCATTATGAGTTGGCTTGAGATTTATACTTAACCTTATATTAGTATTTTCATGGAAAGTAATTCTAGAATTTAAACATCCAACTTAAATACATTTTTTCAGTATAAAAAGTTCACTGAGTTTTGGATTTGGGGTTTTAGAATTTTTAATAGCAAAATTTCAAAATTGCATGCATCTATGCCATATTCTTTTAAATCAAATTAAAATATACTTATTATGTCTTGAATAGAAATATGATGCAATCAATGCTTTAAATGTATATAAGTTTATATGATATAATTCTGATTTAAATGAATATTTATAGGGTTTTCTCTTTTTTAATTAGTAGGTTTTTATGCTCTATAAATATAGATTTAATTACAAATAACTTATTAACTTGTCCAGAAAGATGATGTACCTTCTGATTAATGGCATTTACCAAAGAAAATAATTTTATTATAAGTCAAGTGTTTAAACATTAAGATGTTTATTAATGCCATCAGTAGTAATGATCAATGCAGCAACCAATATTTCCTTTAAAACAAAACAACTTATGAAATATATAGGATCTTGTACCAAACTATATAAATACAGACGAGACTTAAAATAAAAGAAAATATAACAACTAAATATTAGATACATCATTTTTTTTCAGAAATAAACTCATGTATATATGTAGGAATTTGTATTAAGTGTAAAAATATATGTGTGAGTTAAGAATAACATTCTTTAAACCTGTCACCAAAATAGTTAAAATTGATTTCAAACAAGCTGATTCTGCAATCATCATGCAGTTTAATTTAAAATAGTATGCTTTAAAACAAATTCAGAACTATGTGTTTTGCTTTTTTGTCCTCATGCAAACAAAAAATGTGTTATTTTTAATAAGTGGATTCCCAGTTGAAATGACCTTTGTTTATACTGCTTCAGTTCATAAATTTTCAAAATTCCTATACAAAAGTAAATAGCCCTTAAACATGGACAAAATTTTAGAAATACAATTGACACATCGTTTTAGGCCCAATTATTTCTATTACTGTATTATCTTATTTATTTAGATTTTCAGCAAAATCCTTTTCTTTTTTTGATCTTGAATATAGTTCAAGATGAGTATCAGGCTGAATGCTGACTCCTTGTCTAGAACAAAGTTGTTTTGTTCTTATGTACCCCTTGTTCACTGTTCTTTTAAGTTACTGGTTTAGAGACAGACTCATTCTATGAGACTGAGATCATCTGTTATCAAAACTCTGCTATTAGGTGGAGACTGAGACTTCATGGCTAAAGTGATCCCAGAAGCATCTGTGAAAAGACCCACAGTATCGAAAGTGTGAGTGTGTAGATATGTGGTGCAGTGGGCATGAGTATTCAGTTGGATATGAACGCTTTTTGTTAAGTCATTTATATCTGTATTTATTTGCTTTAAATTAAAAAAAATCTCTCAAAGAATCCTTTAAAATTGACACACATCAATTTTTTTAGAAATAAACATGCATAAAACAATTTTACCACACAATTTAATCACTCAGTGCCAAATTATGGGAATTGTGAAAGTATGATTTTTTATTTTGATGTGTTTAAGAAAGACTAGTATTCTAACTTGTGTTAGTACTTTGCTATTTATACTTTAAGTTGTTTTCCATTGTAATGCAAATGTCATGGGATATTACCACTTTTCCAAGAGTATTTTGTTTTATATCTGCAGCAAAAGCTTCATCCAATCACTGGATGAATCCAATGAACTATAACATCAAGCAAAAAAATTATAGGCAAGAAGAAGAAAGAAGAATTAAGTTTTTAAAATACATTTGAGGATGACAAAGAACTGGAAGTAATATCACAGCAACTGAAAATCCCTTAATTTAAATTTAACAATTGAACTTGAGCCCTTATGTTAGGAATTGCTATTTCTGAATATTGCATGGAAATTAATACTCGTGAGAAACAGATTTTGTTAGCAGAGACTTAAATACATTTTTGAAGCTGAACACTGTTACACAGTTTGTTTTAAAAAAATATATACAGCTGTCAGATATTGGTAGATTAATTATATAATACCAGAATTATTTTTTGTTACCTGCCTCTCATGGATAGTGGGAAGGACTCTTACCTACAGACCATTTTCAATTTCTATTCTTCACTAGAGGTTTGTGTAACAAATTTGTGTTCATTTATAGTTCAGAAATCACTTGTTTAAAGGGTAAATTCTTGATAAATTTACCTCTGAATTCACTTGTGTTATCCAACTCTAGAAAAGTTTTGGGTTTAATATGCTCTAAGCATGACTCATGATTAACCAATTTAAGTTTCTTCAAATAAAAAAGTTCTATATTTTGAAATTAAATAAAATTTGGAATCAGTCACAGTAAGACACTTATGTTTTGTTGTTATTTGGTGGGCAAAATATTTTTATTCCTTTACTTTATAGTTTTGAGGAGCTGCTCCTGGCAGTACTCAGGGTTTACTCCTGGCTCTGAGCTTAGGGATCAGTCTTGGTGGTGCTTAGAAGACCAAATGGGGTGTCAGGGATCAAACTTCTATTTTCCACATATAAGACAAGAGCCTTTCCTACTGTATTTTCGTTTTGTCCCTTACTTAGATTCTTATACTATTAAATTTTGTGGGTTATTTTTATGTCAGGGAGAGTAATTTCTGTTTTGCAGATGAGAATGTCTTTAGGATAGTGAACAGCTAGTATAACAGTAACTAGATTGTAATTCTGGCTCCTGGTTATCCTTTCTATCATAACGATGGTTAATTACCAAAGAGCCAACAAATACAAAGCAGTCCAGAGGTTGTGAATGTTGAAGTGCCATATACCCTTACATTCCTATTCTTCTTTGATAGTCATTCTGCTATTCACGATATTCATTCAGGAATCCAAGTTTTCCATCTATTTTTTTTACAGTAAAAATATTTGAATTTCATGTAATAGCATTTTTTTAAATATAGTTAGAGGGGACCACTTATATTAGCAACTTGAGGGGGTAAACGAGTGGAATATGGAATGCATGCTGGGACAGGGATGGAGGGAGGACAACATTGGTGGTGGGAATGCCCCTAATTCAATGTCACTATGTACCTAAAATATTACTGTGAAAAATTTGTAATCCACTTTGGTCAAAATAAAAATTAAATAAAAATATAGATTTTTTTAAACTTTATTTATTGGTTGATTCATTGATTGGTTCTGGGCCATACCGAGTGGAACTCAGGGGTTACTCCTGGCTCTCCACTCAGAAATCACCCCTGGTAGGCTGGGGGACCATATGGGATGCTGGGAATTGAATTGGATCCCTCCCTGGTCGGCTGCATGCAAGGCAAATGCCCTACTGCTGTGCTATCTCTCCAGCCCCTCAGTAGCATTTTCTGAAAAAAAATTTTTTTTCATTACTTTTAACTAGAATAATGGTTTATATCAGTAGTTCATAAAGTGAAGTTTGATTCTGGAACTGATAGTGTGTGTATTACCTGAGAACTCAATACAAGCAGATGAATAGTTCCAATCCTACCCTACTCAACAAAATATTTGGGAAGGTGATCCTTAAGTTTTTCTTGGCTAAAGGTCTGTCCAAGGACACCAGGACTATTGGAGGTAATGTTCAAAAGAGCAGTTTGCAGTTTGTTAGGAGTCTTCATTGGGATCTCAATAAAAATGAAGTTTGTGGAACACTATTTTAGTATTTCTCACAATGGAGATATTTTTCTCACAGTGGAGATTCATATTATCATAAACTGTAGTTTGTGATTTTTCTTTTTGGGAATCTACAGAGCCTCTCTATAATACTTAAATCTGCTACATCTAATTTGGCTCTCTGAAATGTTAATGTATAGGTTTGTTTTGTGAGCTCTGTAGGCATGCTATGGAATAGAATATTAATTCTGTTACTTCTAACTTTATTTGTCCTCTGGGCAAGAAATTACTTCTCCACAAAGTGAGATCACAATTGTCCGTATAGTATAACTGAGGTTGTTGTCACTATTAAATAAGAAAATAATATTTAGCAGAATCTGATTTCTTGCAAAGCACTGATGAAACAGTGGCTGCAATTATTTACTTATTACAGCGATTGACACAATTACTCACCATATCATTTTATGTCATATTAATATTTTATGTCTACCAAGAATTTTAAAAATGAACTTTTGAATATGCAACGAATTTAGGTTGATAGTGGTAACTAGGGGCTGGCGAGGTGGCGCTAGAGGTAAGGTGTCTGCCTTGCAAACGCTAGCCAAGGAAGGACCGTGGTTCCATCCCCTGGCGTCTCATATGGTCCCCCCAAGCCAAGGGCAATTTCTGAGCACTTAGTCAGGAGTAACCCCTGAGCATCAAATGGGTGTGGCCCGAAAACCCAATATATATACATAACTATATATATATATATATATATATATATATATATATATATATATATATATATAGTGGTAACTAAAGATGTGCTTGCCTCAATAGCTTTCTTTTGCAATTTAAGTATCACATATTTTATATTAATGACCAATTTCTTAATAATTAAAGCAGTTATAGGTAATAGTTGTGTCCCAAAACTCTATGATGATAATAGTTATAATTTTTCCATCCATATTTTAACTTTAGAAAGGGAAGTAAAGAAAAAAATGTACTTAAGCATACAACTTCTGTGCATCAGAAATCAACTACAACCTAGTTTTTTTGTTTACTCATGAGGCTTCTATGGTCCTTCTGGAAAGAAATCCTAACAAGGTGAATCGAATTGATAACTTTTTTCTTGCTCTTTGATAAATCCTTATTTGTGAGGAGTTTTCCATCACTGTGCCTTTACTGTATGATTTTACAAAGGGTAAATAAAAGAAACTATAAGCAAGGCAAACTCTCCAGGTAAACATTGATATTCAGAACTAGCATAATTGAAGCATTCCCCCATTAGCTTCTTAAGATTTCTTGTTCCTGCCTTGACTTTATGAAGTCATGAATCTTCTACTGATTTTCCACCTATACTAGGACTAGGGTGGAAAAGAAGAAAATAGGGGGAAAATCGTGTGTGTGTGTGTGTGTGTGTGTGTGTGTGTGTGTGTGTGTGTGCATGCGAGCGTGCGCGGTTGAATGTCATTGTGTTTCACTCCACATAGCCGCCTGTAAACAGACTCTGTGAACTCTTGGCTTCATCTCTAAAGGCTCTGACAAGCAAAGAAAAGTTATCAAGGAAGACATTAAAAATAATTTTGCCAGTACAAGTTTTTCAAAAACACAAATCAGAGTAGGGGAGAGGTTATGAACTACATAGTGAAATTGTTCTTTTTTTCCTTCCTAATATTTTAAGCCACAAGGGGTTTATGCAAGCCGGAAAGATGTGGGAGTCAATATGGTAATATCATTCATTAATCATGAAAACCATGTTAAGGAAAGGGCTTTCCCGAACCTTCAGTGTCATATGTAAGGTCACCAGATTTATTACTGAACTCAAAGATTGTCTATCTTGCTTCAGGATTAAGAAACTGACAATGTATTAGATTTTTGTATCTTTCATTTCAGCAAAGAAGGAAAATAGGCAAGTTGAATTTACTCTAACATTGTAGTGTTGAAGCCATTCAGTGTGTTAAATGTTAGAGTTGGTTTATATTTCCTGTCCCTGATAGTCATTCATTTGGGGTTTTGAGTAGGAGGAATTTACAATTTGCACTGTCCATGTTTTTCACTAGAATATAAAAAATGCTCTCTTTAACCATAAATGTATTAACTTATTACACCTTCAAAAAGCAATAGCAGCGAGTTCCTTATGTAAAACATTGCAGCATTGTTTCAAAAGAGGTTTATTATTATTATTTTTTTATTTAGATGACTGGTTTTGAGCACCAATTTTGTGGACACTCCAAAGCAAAAACTTTTTTTTCTGGAAGTCATTGATGAAGTTATTTTAAGGGAAGCCTGATCTGATTTTCACTCGAGATCACACATGACTCCAAGCGACATGCATAGTCCATAATATACAGCAGAGAAATAAGTAGGATGGGCAGGGAAGGGAGATGGGAGATTCAAACCTAACTCAGACAAAAGCACTTTTTCAATTGCCCTGAGTTTTTGATTTGTTCTCTTTCCTAACTTCTCCTTTGCTTCTACACAGAGCTATAACCTGGGTCACCTTAGTACCTCTGTGCCTCTTCTTTCCCTCTACCATTGCCATCCTCTCTCCCCCTAGACCCATGAATCTATGAAGCTATGACTTTTAAAAGTGTGCAATTCAAAGACAAGCCACAGTGAAAAGGGCTGTGTCTTCTTCAGCTCAGGAAACAAGTGTTACAATTCATGGGCTTTGTGGAGCTTTCTCATTTACAGGGTCAGAAATGAAAAGGGATTCTGTGTCTGCTGGTATGATCCTGATGTTTTATCACAAACATGTCCTGGGATTCTTACCATGTCATGGTCTCTGAAAAGGAGGCTTAAAATCTCTCTGAACTTGGTTTATTTTTCCTTCATGACAGTGAAGCTACAGACTAAAAAATTCAGTCTGTATATATAATTCAGTCTATATATAATGGTAGTTACCACTTGCAGTTTACTTTCAAATGACTTTCCATATAAATTTACGTATAAATCTCTAGTTTGTAAGATGAACGTATTGAAAACATTTTGTAAGTAACAATGTCAATCACTCTTGTCAAGATTAGTGGCACATAAAAGTTGGTGGAAATTGCTGCCCTCTGTTCCCTTTTAAACAGCTTTACCCCTCTTAATAGTGTGCTTATGACTAAGGAGACAACTATGCAGCTGATTCTCTGCTCCCTCAACATTAACTAATCAACCTAATTCACAACTTGTGGCATTTGGCATGATTTCAAGTTACTTTATTTATTTATTTATTTATTTATTTATTTTTTTGTCTAGCTCTAAACTGTCTGTTATTGAGATGGGAAGAAATGCTGTCATCTTAGAAAAGTTAACTGCAATTTTACCATTTAACCATGCCATTACCATCTCCCAAGAACTTTGTGATGGGGCAATTTAATAGGGATTTAGACCTTTCAAAAAATACTGACCAATTTGAAATGTTAGTAAATAATAGAAAGCTAAGCATCTCTAAATCAACGTACAGTGTAGAGTTCCTAAAATTGGTACAACAAAATTTAACAACAAAGTAGAAGAAAGTGCCTTCTTATTGGTTACTTAAAATGTCTCTCTTACTGTAGCAAATGATAGGTCCCTAATCTTAACAAATATTTAGATATAAGGTTCTTGCTGCAGACAATACTTTTATTGTCCTCCTCCCTCGACAATGCTTTCTTGCATAGTGATGCATGGGTAGCATGTTCTGGAATATCAATGAAAGTCTCTTCTAAATCAATCACAAAGAAATTTAAATCTATGTATTTGATGACATTTTGTAAAAGGCATTGGTTAAATTTTTAATAGAGGTACATTATGTAAATTATTGCCTTAATGCTCTTTTGTGTTTGCCACCAAACTAGAATGTTTTTCACCAGGATGTTGTTTTTTTTTGCCTCATTTGTGAAGGAAGTCTGGATTAAGTAGAGTTGACATTCTGCTGGCCCAGATAATGAGCCACCTCATTCCAAGGCAGTTTCTCTAGGAAATGATTTCCTTTCCTTATAAATCTTGCTGTGAGGCTTGGATCTTGGGTGGACATAAAACATCACTATTTAGAAAGCCAAAAATAGATAACTTTTGCAAAAGAGATAAAAATTCATTATATTTATTTTATGTACATTTGTTTGTCTTATCTTTGGACTTTCATCTTGATTTCTTCCCTCTTTGAATGATTCAATATAAATTAGTGAGAATAATGCCCTCCTCATCTCATTCCAGAAAAACAAGAATCAGAAGGTGTGTTGAAAAGTTACTAGCAGGAGGAATAGGACAATAGGTGTTCTGGAAGTTTTTAGGAAGGGCTTCTTGCCAGAGACCTGGGAAGGTCAGCATATGGTAGTGTCAGTGTGCTACCTCATTATCATCTGAGCCTAGCTACACTGAAAAACCCAACAAGCATAAAAATAGCCTGGTACCTACCTAACTGACTCAAAAACATTGAACAATTTCAAAAATAAGATTCAAAATTGCTGTAACACTCAACAGTCTAGTGATGATAGCATTGGAAAAACTATGATCCTATTCTACCTTTACTGAGAATTCCAAAGCAAAGAAAATAAATGTTTGAAATATAACTGAGACAACGTTGTTATTTACTTGTATGAATTTGTCTTGTTATTTACTTTTATGAATCATACTAGCTTCCTGATCAAATATATCCAGGGAATGAATGTATGCAAGACTCACACAGAAAAAGAGCATGTTAGGTTGAGTCATTCATGTTCATTTATTCCAAATATACTTAATTCTTTTTTTAGTTGTTATATTCTTCCACAAAGTGTTTGCATATGTAATTAGAATCATAACATGGTATCCTTGAGTATTATTAAATTGTTCCTTTTTTGGGTCTATTGTAATTAAGAGTGGGTACTGGAGTAAGAGCGATTGGAGTCATAAATGTGCCTTCATCACTTTGAAACTATGGGCTCTAGAAACTTGGAAGCAATACGCAATGTTCTGATCTTTTGATGATGGTTTTAAAAATATCCTATTACACATTGTAGCTGTGTCTAAGCAAGATAATAGATTTTCCAATGTGCTGTAGTTTATTACTATTTAGGAAGGAATAAATGAAGTGCAGTCATGTTAATTGGTTGCCATATAATCACTTTAGGAGTTATTGATGAGGAATGGTCTTTAATTCAGTCCTTTCATCACAAGTCTTATTATTTTTCCTAATTAAATTGAATATTGATGAATACACTTTTTTTTCTAGAGACTGCCTATGTAAGTAAACTAATAGATATTTCCTGGAGATGAGCTGACATAAATTACTGTCTATTCAGAATATATGCAGTTGTTGACTGGAATAAAGAAATGGGTTTCTAATAATCTTGATGAAGAGATTACCCATCATTTGTGCTCCGGCAGTTTCATGATATTTTAAGTGTGATTCACAAAGTATTAAACAACTTAACAATTCCTTAGAGGAAGTACAAAATTCCTGAACAAAAGGTAGAAAAAAAATCATCCAGTGGGAAAGTTAGAAAGAAAAATATTTCACCTAAGAAGACGGAAATAAAGACAATAAGTTTGGCTAAAGGAAGAAAGGAATAACAGAAAGACAAAATTGTTGCCAATGACTGGATAGAGCTGGTGAGCAGCACACAGATTCCTGACTGTTTTATTCCATGTCCTATAATGTCTTATGGTGAATTTACAAGATTGTGCATAATGCAATCTCCCATTAACTCTTTCCAGAAATAAGAGAAGTGCCAGGATTTGTGATACTAGAACTGGGAGGAAAATTACCAGTCAGTAAGTATTTATTGGCCCAGAGCAAGGAATAGCTTTCTAACAAAGAGAGCTGCCAACAAAAGAACATCCCATTTCCCCAAATAATGGACTTCCGCTCTTGGATAGCCAGGCATTAGTCAGAACATTGTCTGACTGTGGTGCCACCAAGAAATACAGCATTGGGTCAGAGTTTGAATCAGGTGAAATGTAAAGATCCCTTGCCAAACTTTTGTGATTCTGTGACTATTTGGGCTATACCTTATTTCTCTTTCACATTTAGTATTTTGTTGTTTTTCATAGAACCTTTAATATACAGGAAGAGATTAGGGTTTATGAAACAAGATTAGTGGTGATTGTCCTTTAAAAAATGTAATCAAATAAAATTCAAAATAATATATGATTGAAGAAAATAACCAAATTATGAGAATCTTTGCAAACTCATGCTGTAAACATCTATAAGAAGGGTTATAAATTTTAATAGATGAATAAAGGTAATTTGCAGTGGATAAAACACATCTGGGAAGGAGTTTATTAGTGGAACTTAATATTGTATGGCAGAGAAAAGTTAAACAGAAAAAGCAAAAGACCTTTATAAGGAGTCTAGGCAAGTATTTTCCTATTGCATTATTGATTGAAGGTCAGTACTGGGGAAAATAATAACAATCAATAATAGTTTGCGGTCTATGAGGTTCAGATGTTTGACCTTTAGTAGACATTTGATTTCTACAGAAGGCTCTTTGTCATTTAAGTAGATACTGACATGCTGAGAACTATTTCACAAATATAAATTAGTTAGTGGGGGGAAAGAAGGTTTAGAAAAGAAATGGATAGGAAGGAGAGAATAAAAAGGCCTAGCCCTAGGTGAAACACACTGAAGATCAGAACAGATGTGAGAATTTGGATCCAAGGAGGGCAGATTTGCCTTTCAGTGAATGGAAAGGCTCATGGGAAGGAGAGGTTTCCCAGGGCATTAGTGTGAAAGGTCATTTAATGTTCTGTAGCTACAGTGCAGAACTGGTGAATGGGTCATAGGTTATGTACTGAGATATGGATTTAGGACTTACAGAGAAGATGGGAATGAATCATACAAATAGGTGAAATTTTAAAGAGGCAAACTGTCCAGGAGAAGAGAGGAAGACCCTGACCAGAACTTTGGAGAACAATAAGGGAAGAGAAGAAATAATAATCAAAGAATGCTGTACATGAAAGAACATATAGTGAATAAGAAGAAAAACCTACTAAGTATTTTGAGGAAGAGTGAAAGAAGAGATGTCTGGAAAATATAGTCAAGATCTTCTCAGACGGGTGGGGGAGGAGGAGGGGCATTGGTGGTGGGAATGTTGCAGTGATGAAGAGGGGTATTCTGTTTATGACTGAAATCCAACTATAAATATGCTTGTAATCATAGTACTTAAATAAAGATTTATATAAAAATAAAATTTCATTTAAAGATTAAAAAAAAAGACCTCAGAAATGCTGAAGTTGGGAAGCAAGGACAACTGAGTTCGGGTGGCTTTCGTGGAGAATTATAATGGTAATCTGGGCTGAATGTTATAATGTTTTAAATGTGAAAGGGCTGCAATCAGCCACATTCTCTGCTCTGAGGCACTGTGATTTCTTTCCCTAATTTTGAAGCTGGTGTTGCCTCCCACCCCCCCCCCCACCCCCGCCCCGAATGTAGATTTCTTCCTCTACAGATGAGAACACAGGGAAAAGCCTTCTGGTCAGACTTCTTGTGTAATTTGGAATCAAGTAATGTTGTTTCTGTTTTTCTTTTATTTTTTTTTGGGGGGGAGAATTGATGATTGGGGAGTATGTATATGTAAACTTGCAGTTATTTTTAAAATAATATTAATTTCCCAACATCAGAATTCATTAGGAAAATCTGCTGGCATTTTATTAAAATGTTATATGTTTTCAAGTACTTATTAGGATCCTCACATAAGTAATGTCTTATTTCAAGACATTATTTAGTCTAAATAGTAGATTAAAAAGACACATTTTTTTTGAACAGAGAAGATCATTATTGGGGATTACTTATAATATTTCTTTGATCTTTTAAAAGTCAATAACTACTTTAGTGAAATTAGTTCTTGAGTCAAACAGTTTCTCCATTACATGTGTCTACTTTATACTTTAATATGTGCAGTCAGTACCGGGAATGAAATACACTTCCAATATAACATTAATAATTATAACATACATATTGAAGCTTATTTTAAGGTTCCATGCTGGTAATTATAAATCTCTCTAGACATATACATATCACTATTACCTCCTTTGACGACAACCTTTTTAGAAGCGTGGTATTATTGTCCTTACACTGATAAGATATAGCCCCTATCCTGCCTCTTGAATCTAGTGATACCAAAGTGGAGAGTATCCAAAAAATCGAGGTTATGGTGTGTGACTCAGAGGACTAGCTGACCAACGAGCTGGGGGACGATGGTGTCTGTGTTTGTGTTTACTCACAGAGTGTTCCTTCTTTCCCCACAGTGGGACTTTTTTTCTCCTTTCTTTGTTTATGTTTTCTGAGGGAGAGTTTCAAAGCAGTTCTCAAGATGTCTAGAGGCCCCACTGACAATTCTCAGCCAACCTTGCTGGTGGTTCAATGTAAGAGCATGAAGCTACAAGGCTGTTTGCTTCTTGTGGTGCTTGAGTTTACCTGCGTCACCCTGATGGAGGCCTCCAGACTTGCATCTGGGCAATGCTGAGGAGACCACGTGGTGCTTAAAATTGAGCTTGGATTGGGAGCATTCATGAAAAATTAGTGATAATTTTATATACATGTCAGACACTCAATTGAAATATAGTTCTTACTCTGAAAATGAGTAAACATTCTAACAATAATTTTTTATCTTTTTATTATTTTTTGTTTGCTTGCTTTTGGGCCACCCCCAAAACCCCTGTGATACTCAGGGGTTACTCCTGGCTATGCGCTCAGAAATCACTCCTGGCTTGGGGGACCATATGGGATGCCAAGGAATAGAAACATGGCCCATCCTAAGCACCACTGCTCCAGCCCCTTAATCTCTTATTTTAATGATATTAAAGACATTTGCTTTTTTTATTTTATTTTTCCTGTTCTTTGGTCAAATCTGATGGTTTTCAGGAGCCGTTTTTGGCTTTGTGCTTTGGAGAATCTTTAGTAGTGCTTGTCGGAGCTGAACCTGGCTTGACTGAATGCTAGGTAAACTCATTTTATTTTTTTTTATCACTAGTAGTGTTGTTGGTTTTGTTTGTGTGTTTGTTTTTCATTTTTTGGGGGGGTGGTAAGGAGTTACACCTGACTATTCTCAGGGCTAACTCCTTATGTCTTATATCAATCAGATATCATTCCTACCAAGGCTTAGGAAGACAATATACAGTAGTGGGGATTCAATCTAGACTGACTTTGTGCATAGCAAGTGCCTTAATCACTGTACTATGCATGTCTTCAGCTCCCTAAAGGTGTTTATTAAGCAGTGCTGAAAATATCTTACTAAATTTTATTAGGATTCAAAATTTAATTGTTAATTATAAATTCAATTATGAATTTGTTAACTAAATTAAGAATATTCTTTATATGTCATAAATTAAGTGTTAAAATATATAGTTGTCATGTAAATAGTGGTTAACACTTACACTGATAATTTATCATCAAATTTATCTTATTTATAACATTTTGAAATATACAAATAAATTTTATTGAAAATCTTCTGAAGACAAAGGCTTCCCAGCAAAATTTCAGTAATTATCTTATTAGATTTATCTAGCAATTTCTAGAAAGAATCTAAAAATAGTTTAGTGAAACTCTAAATTTTGTCTGATATGCAATTAGATTATTTTAATTGGTTTTTGAATGCAAATGCTCATGTTTATCATCTATCAATCTACCCCACCTTATCTTACAAACTTAGACTCTACACTGTCACACATCTTTACTTTAATGGCTAAATAAATATTCCAGAAAAATTTTAAATTTACCTTTTTATCTAGATCCTTGATACAAAAAAGATTACATCTCATTGAATATTACTGTTATTGTATTAACTCTCTTAAATTAATACTTGAATATCTCTCTATATATACATATATATTTCCAAGGTGGTATCTGTATGCAACCTACTTAAATATTGTACAAATTTCAGACATCAATCTAAATTTATATTCAATCATAGAGCTTCTCAAATTTTTTTTAAGTCTGGTACGCTGGTGAGAATATAATGCACAGCTTTCACAGTCACTTGCTGAAGGGTAATGGACTATGGCAACTCATGAAAAAGTCAGCCAAGAAGAGAATCCTTTCTTTTTAGACTGTCAACTGTCCATTGGCATTCTAAGCACAACAACAATCTGAATGCCTCCAAAAAACCTGAAGACCAGCAAAAAAGTAAAAATTGGCAGGAGGCACTGAAACTAATGTTTTGAATAAGGACGTAGTAAGCATGGTTAAATGAGTGCTGATCAGAGTTTTCTAGAAGCTACTCTAATTTTAGAACTCCTCCTTTTCTTCTGCAGAGCCAAGAAAGAGTACTAATACAAATGTGGGCTGTTTCTTTTTCTTCTCTTCTGCTTTGTTTATGTGTTCAAATTCATCTGTGTTGTTACTGATATGGTGTTCTGTTGAAAGCATATTCCTTTGGTGATATCAAGGGCAGGTTTATGCAATACTGGGTCATACTTGGCAATCATGAGCAGGCCTTCCTCAAGACAATCCCATACTCCTAGGCTATTTTGATGTTTTTAAAGGATCATTAGGTGCTTGACTAGAAGCACAGAATAAAAACCACTATGAAATTGTCCACTTAATTATTTCATTGCAGCTCTATATTTAATACCAGATAATTGTTTTGGAATTGCCTTACATCACTGAAACTTTAGAAACCAGTTGATTATTTTTGTACTTTTATTTTAGTGATTTACTCTTCCACATAATAGGGTAAGTATTCCCTTATGTGTTAGACTGTTATTTTGCATGTGTTTTGCAGGTGTGGTAGGCATTGGAAATTCTGAATCCAGATTTTTACAGGCCAAAAAAAAAAAAAAGTAATTTCAAAATAGTTAGATGGTATGAAGTCATTCATCCATAGATAAGCTTCCTTCTTATTTTTTTCTTATTAATGATTTTGTACATTTATAGTGATTTACACTCATGGTAGGCCAGTTTTATGCCCTACAAGTAAAAACACATATGTGCAATGAGGACCATTAGAAGTGAGAGTTGCGTTACCAAGTGTTGTACTGACGTAGTAACAAATGCTTCAAGTTATTTTGCAAGGAAGACAGCAGGGAATACACATGTATTCACAATAATAAATGCCCTTTTGGGAAAATTATTACTTACTAAATGCATATTTATTATTTACTATTTATAAGTCTCCCTGTTCATGAATTAAACTATATTTATTCATTTCCTTGTATAACCATTAAATTTGCTACAGGAGTTGTTATGAATTATTTTTTCTTAAGAATTTATAGATACAGCTATGAAAAGTTATAGATTTTAAAATCATAGGCATTGATATACTTATAGTTATATATCTCTAAACTGAAAACTAGTATTTACTGAGAAAAACATACTAAGAAATATGTCTTTACCTTTGACTTAAAAATGAAGTGAATATGTATCTCAGGCCCTTTATATATTTCATATATATTTATGTGTGTATATATAGACAAATATATATAACCCAGATATATAACCCAAAGTGATGAACACCCTTTCCCTTCCATCATTCTCTATAGATCTCCAGGAATCTTTAACTTTTAATCAACGTGTTGTTGAAGCTCAACAAGTAGTATTTTTTTAAATCTTAGGTTTACTTGAAGTATAGATAGTATATTCCTATTACAACCAGGTAGTGGAGGATACTTCCATAGAATTTTCTTGTTAAATTAAAAGATGTAAATGAGTATTAATTCCTTTCCCATCATTTTGTTTTGTTTATCTTGGAATTTGAGGCACATCTTGGAGTAGGCTTTATTGTGTATCATATAAGGCTATTAATAGGATCTGTCTCATTTTATATTATAAGAGCATAAAGCATTTTAAAACAGGAAACTCAAATATTTACTGTTTTGACAGGGTAAAGACAGGATATTACTTATGTGTGCTATTTAGAATAACTGCATGAAGGAATGCAATGGTTTAAAAGAAAGTTGTCTGAAATAGTCTTGGTCCCAGATTATAGTGGGGAGAAGGAAATTAACTGAGTGGATGAGGTAGAAGACATGTGAAAAAATGGGGACAGGGGCAAAGGAGATTTAGGTGCATTGGTAGTATTAAGAAAGGACAGGATGGGGCCGGCGAGATAGCATGGAGGTAAGGCATTTGCCTTGCATGCAGAAGGTCGGTGGTTTGAATCCCAGCATCCCATATGGTCCCCCGAGCCTGCCAGAAGCGATTTCTGAGTGTAGAGCCAGTAGTAACCTCTGAGTGCTGCCGGATGTGACCCAACCCCCCCCCCCAAAAAAAAAGAGAAAAAAAAGGACAGGACTAAATATCCTACCAAGAAGCCAACTACAGTGAAATCATGAGACCCAAACTGGAACAACCAAACTTGAAAGATGTCTGTTATGATGCCAGACCTGGGTGTGTTCAGGGAATGGGGGCATGGGGTGGCTTCTAGGAGCATTGGTGGAAGGAGGTTGACACTGGTGGTGAGTTTGGTGTTGAAAAATTGTAGTCTAAATCTTAACTATGAATAGCTTTATAAATCATAATGCTTTAAATTAAAAAAACAAGGAGGACCCATTGAAGAGAATGTTTCAGTCACAGTACTGCCATTTAGTGTTTATATAACCTTGAACCAATTGTATTCTTTTTTTCTTTTTCTTCTCTTCTTCCAAATTATAGTATAAATGTGTTGACTAATTCTGCTCTAATTATAATTACATAACGGCCATGAATATTTTTAAAAGAGAGTCAGACAGAATGATTGTATTTATTTGTAGGAAATAAAGAAACAGAGTAGAGAAATAACTAATAGCATAGTTATTTTAATAACCCAAAGATAATAGAAACAAAGTCCCGGAGAACTGGTCCTAAAAAAGCAGCTTGCCACAGAGGGGGAGGGAGGTCTGGACAGGAAAGAGACTATGAAGCCAATGATAGGAGGGGAGTGGTCATTCTGAAAGAGAACTAGAGGATGAGTGGAGGTAAAATGAAATGCGTGATACCCTGTAAGTTACAGTTTTGAAAACCACAGCACCCAAAAGAAAAAAAGAAAAAGGGAAAATGTTCTTTTATAAAATTTTTTTTATTTAAACAACTTTATTACATACATGATTGTGCTTGGGTTTCAGTCATGTAAAGAACACCCCCCCATCACCAGTGCAACATTCCCATCACCAATATCCCAAATCTCCCTCCTCCCCACCCAACCCCAGCCTGTACTCTAGACAGGCTTTCTATTTCCCTCGTACATTCTCATTATTAGGATAGTTCAAAAAGTAGTTATTTCTCTAACTAAACCCATCCCTGTTTGTGGTGAGCTTCATGAGCGAGTGGGGAAAAAGGGAAAATGTTTGCCATAGAGGCAGGCTGAGTGCCAGGAAGGAAAGAGAAGACACTAATGAAGGGAAGTAGATACTGGTGAAGGGGAGGTACTCAAGTCCTGTGCAACTGAAATCAATCATTAATAACTTGGTAACCTTATATTTCATAGTGATTCTTTTTTTTTTAAATGCGGTCACTGGAATTTTACAGTGCCACTCCTACCTCTCCAAATTGTTTTGTGAATGTCAAAATATAATCTGGAGAAAAAAATCTCAGATCTAGAAGACTTGCTATTTAAATTTAATCTAGGAAATATTTCTGGGATATCATTCAGTTCTTAAAATGCCCATAGTTCCATTCTTTGGTGACTCAAGTAGTTATCAAAGCTGCTATTTTACTAAATTCTGTATAAGGGAACTAACAGGAGTGGCAGCCACAGAGTGGGAGTTTTGGAGAGATGTAGCAAGAGGTAAAGAGACAAAATATAACTGAGTGGAAAAACAATTCTCCAGGGGCCAGAGGAAATTGTTGAAAGGAAAAACATTTAGGGAACTAAGTTTATCTCAAGGATCTATTCCAAAAATAAAAGTCCAGAAGAGATCCATTTCCCCACTGTGCTTTCTCAATTCAGTGATATTTATTATGTAGAACAAGAAAGGTTAATGCCCTACTTGATCAAGAAAAAATATGAATGCTTTTTATTATTCCGTGGTACAGTATTTATTTTATTTATTTATTTATTTATTTATTTTTGGTTTTTGGGCCACACCCAGTGATGCTTGGGGGTTACTCCTGGCTATGAAATCACTCCTGACTTGGGGGACCATATGGGATGCCTGAGATTGAACCGCAGTCCCTCCTAGGCTAGTGCGGGCAAGTAAGACGACTTACTGCTTGTACCACCACTCTGGCCCCAGCAAGTGTGTTTTTTTATATTTCAATCTTCTGAGTTTTTAGATGCTTAAAATCTTAAAATTAAAAAAAAATCTTATAAGCAATTTTTGGAAAATGTAAAGCTTTCAGGACTGGAGAGATAGTACAGTGATAGGGCGCTTGCCTTGCATGTGGCCAGCTTGGTCTTGATCCCTAGTATTCCATATGGTTCTTTGAACCCCACCTGGGGTGATCCCTGAGTACAGACTCAGGAACAAGCCATGAACACCACTGGATATAGCCCCAAAATAAACAAACAAATCAAACCCCCAAAATCCAAATAGGAAGAAAAGTATAAAATCATCACATAGTAGAAAAAGAAAATAAGTTATTTTTATCTGACAAGTTTTTTTATCTCACCAGTGGAAATACATGATTTGGGATCAGAAAGATAGTATAGGGGTTAAGGTACTTGCCTTGCATTTGGTCAGCCACAGGTAGATGGATCCTTGGCATGAGATGTTCCCCATTGTATTGCTAGAAGCAATCCCTAATCCAGTACTATAGCCTCTGGAATCATTGAATGTGGCCCTTTAAAATTTCCAACTCCAAAGAAACTGTACAGTTAAGTATTTAAAAGAAGAAATATGGCAGAAAAGATATATCCTAATAATTTTAATTTTAATTTTGTTAATCTATTTAAGTTACACTTAGATAACTAAATTTACTGCCAAGAACATAAATGAAGTTCTTTTACTTGTACTTTTATAGGTGCCCCAGAACACAGCTTCCAGATATACATCAATTAACTTTTATAGTAAACTGAGTAGGATATAAACATTCATATATGTTTGACAATTTTATGCAAACTATTGCTTTTTATGTTTTTATTTAATAACTTTGATATTATAAGTAAGTACTGTGCATTATAAAGAGCAACCTAATTTTTTATTATTATTTAGAGAAAAGAAATACTTGAAAATGAGAGAAGAAACATTGTTTAAAAATTTCAGTGACCATAATCTGTTTTGTTTGTTTATTTTACTCTGTTTGGGGAGCTACACCTGTCAGAACTCAGGTTTACTTCTGACTCTGTGATTAGGGGTCACTCCTGATGGCACTCAGGAAATCAAATGATGTTGGGGATCACATTAGGGTCAATCAAAGGCAAGGCAAGTGCCTTATCCACTGTACTGTCTTTGTCTTTTCAATGAGCCATTTTAATGAATGGTAAATTATTCTTTCTATAATAAACTTTAAATAAACAAACTATGCTTATTTCATTTTTCAAAATGAGAAGGCAAATTCACAACCATATTTCTTTCAGTTCTTATCTCATTTGCTGAAATGTGGTTATTTTTGTTTGTTTGTTTGTTTGTTTGTTTTGAGGGGGAAGTTGGCCTACACTTGACTGTTCTCAGGGCTTGCTTTTAGCTCTGTGCTCTGGTAATACTTCTAGTAGTACTCTGTAAAACATATGGTGCCACTATAAAAAGGAGCATGTACGGAGCCTGTAGTTATTCCCATGACAATATGCTTCAAGGGTGGAGAAACCCTGTATCTTTAGGGCCAAGGGACTTCCCTTTCTAATTTCCCCAATATTTACTGTGCCTATGCAAAACAAAAACAAAAACAAAAAAATCTTGTCACATCAGCCCTCCTTCCTGTTTTCTTTTCTTTCTCTATTTTTTTTCTTTCGGTCTCCTGGTTATTGTTTGGTTGTTGTATTTGTTGCTGTGGTGCTATTTTGTAGTTGTTGGTTATGGTCTTTTGTTTGATTTTTTTTGTTTGTTTTGTATATTTGGTTGTTGTTGTTTTGCCTTTTTTTGGTTATGATTTTCTTTTTTGGGGGGTCACACCCGGCAGTGCTCAGGGGTTACTCTTGGCTCTACACTCAGAAATCACTCCTGGCAGGCTCGGGGAACTATATGAGATGCCAGAATTCGAACCACCCGTCTTTCTGCATGCAAGGCAAATGCCTTACCTCTGTGCTATCTCTCCGGACCCTGTTATGATTTTCTCCTTTTTTTTTCTCTTTCTTCTTTTTAAATTGATATTTATAACCTCTAGACCGACTTCTCCGGGTTTTTTGTTTTGTTTTAATTTTTTTTGGATTTGGTTTTTCTTTCTTTTTTTTTTTTTCATTTTCTTCTTTTCTTTTCTTTTTTCCCAAACAGAACCATATAAATTGAATCATCTTGTTCTACCTCATAAATTGAGGGGGGAAAATGAATGATACCAGAATCAAACAATTGTATGAACATTGATAGAAATAAAACATGATCAGACTTAAACACCAAACCCAAAGTCAATGACAACAGAATCCGTACCCAACCTTCAACAAGCTATACACAGAGGGGACCAGTTATACTAGTAGTCTGGGGGGAGGGCAGAGGAGGGGGATGCTAGGAACAGGGTTGGAGGAAGGATAACACTGGTGTTGGGAATACCCCCAATTTAATGTCACTATGTACCTTAAATATTACTGTGAAAGACTTGTAATCCACGTTGGTCAAAATAAAAATTATTAAAAAAATATATGGTGCCAGAGATTGAGCCTGTGTTGGTTCTGTGCAGGGCAAGTGCCCTACCTGCTATATTATTGCTTTTATTCTCATTTATTGAAACATTTTATAAAAAAAACTTCAGCAATGAGAGTGTTTTGTAGATAAAAGTTCAGGCTTCTCTTGAAATTATAAAACTATATATTTTAACTGATACATTTTTGAATTTGAACAATATAGAAAAAGCTTTATTACTATTTTAGGTTTTCATTAAAGGCAAGAGGTAGAATTAAAAATTAAAAAATTGTTTTGTTTCCAAGTGCAATAATATTTAACCATAAATAATTTTTAGATTTACCAAGTTCAAAGCTTCAAAAAGTTTTAGTTCATTTTTTCATGTTAGTGTGGTATGAGAGGGAGGTTTTTAACTTTAAATTTTCTCAACAGAAATATTTTAATAAGGAGGAAGTTATTTATTTATATTCTCCTAGTTGAGACATTTAGTTTTATAATCCCTGATAGTATTTTTTCTGTTATAGTTCACAAATACATAAAATGTGCAACACTGAATTCCTGTTTCTAAAGTTTATCAACATGCTAAAAAATGTGTAAAAGATATCTCATCTCCTTTGAACAATAGCTACAATTTTTATTGGATTGTTTTTCTTTTTTGTTGGAAGACTTAAAGGGTTTTCATAGAAAAGTCAGAAGAATTGAGCTTACAAGCTAATATTTGATTTATTATTCTGGATTTATTACTCTGTGAAATGTGAAAGAAAAGTCTTTATCTAGATGTTGTCACTTATTGTTTTGTTTCCAAAGTATTAGTGATAAGAAAAACATTACATGATCTCTAAACAGTAAAAGAAATACTTGAGGAAAAAATCACCTAACCATATACTGATTAGTATAAAAAAGATTTCTATACTTTACCTTTTTAGTAATAGATTATTTGAAATATTTTATTAATACAGTGTGAATATTGCACATGAGATTTAGCATGCTATGCAGTTGTATATGCAAAATTTCAAATCTTTCGAAAGTATGATTTGATTTATTCCTTAGATAAATTTAAAGTTAATTTGGCATTTAATTATGGTCAGGTTACCAAGAAAAGTGTGTGGAAGATAGTTGGAAAGAATCTCACTTGTAGAAATGAAATAATTGAGTGTATGTAGATTTAAAATTAACTGGTTCAATTATATTTTATTTAGCTACTTGATATTATATGGCATATAAGTTTCTGCCTATTCAAAAATATGTTGAAGTATGTATGTAGCTTCAAATTGTAAATAAGAAGCTTCTATTTCCATTTCATATTTAGCAATGTTTGACAGGCAAGATTTATGGTAACAGATACATAGAGATAGATTCCTATTTTTAATTTATCTAACATAGTTTTATTTAGAGAGTCCAGGATTGTTGTTATTAAGCTATGCGTTTGATGAAATGGAATGCTATCTATAGGGATATTTGTAAAATCTCATTATATGCTGGGCATAGTAGGAAATAAACTGACTCTACTACCTCAGATGACTCAAGGCCAGATATAGCAAAAGGATACGGAAGGGAATTAGGAGAATGAGAGTCAAACTGACCCAAATAAAGGTCATAATTGTGGGTCATACAGTAATTGGGTTGTAAAACTTTTGTTGGTAATGAAGTCAAAGAAGAGTTGAAAAACATTATTTCCTATTTTTAATGCTTTGCATAGCTGAAAACTTCCTACAGAGTGACTAAGACAAAAATATAAATGTTGCATGTGATGAGTTAAGGGAGTTTTGGGAATTCAAATGACTGTTTCTAATATTTAGTTTTCATATGGGAAACAGCCTAGAACAAAACTTACTTAAATTGAAGAAAAAGGTTTTAGTGGGTAAATAAAGGTTTGCAAATGCTAAGGTTTTTTTTTGCTCCAGAACATGAAACCAATTGTGACCCCTGAGTACAAAGCCAGGAGTATCTCCTAAGCACTGAGCCAAGCATGTCTCCAGAGCCAGGCATTACCCCCAGAGCACTGCCAATTGTAACTTTCCTTCCCAAATTTAGTATCCTTGACTTTCAAAATGAAAACTAATTTTTTATAGTTATAAACATTATCAGCATTCTATATATCATGAAAAAAAATTCAACAAAATATTTTAATATAAAAGTAATAGTATCGGGCCCGGAGAGATAGCATAGCGGCGTTTGCCTTGCAAACAGCCGATCCAGGACCAAAGGTGGTTGGTTCGAATCCCGGTGTCCCATATGGTCCCCCGTGCCTGCCAGGAGCTATTTCTGAGCAGACAGCCAGGAGTAACTCCTGAGTACTGCCGGGTGTGGCCCCTCCCCAAAAAAAAAGTAATAGTATCATTTTATGTCTATTTTGGTTAGACAACTTTTTACATCCTGAGCTACTTTTGAGTTCACGCTGAACTTCCTGGTTTACATTTAAATACATGAATTTTCAGTGGCTAACTCTGATATGAAGAAAGGAAGGAAACAGAATATCACAATTTTAACATACCTATCAACAGCACATTCTAATTAAACCTTCTGCAAAGATTTATTTTGTTTTATGTACATTTAAGATAAAATGACTTTCTAAGGTCACTATGTCTATTAGCCTGAGGTTTAAAGTGTAACAAAGTGAAAAGGGAAGCTTCATTATTATATTGTTAAAATGACTGTTTCACAATCAAATTTTAACTATTAGCTAGAATGTAATTTGCAGCCAAATTGGCTTCTTACATTAATCAAATTATTGTTACATATGAGATATGCATGAGAAGAAAAAACTGTAAAAATTTGGGACTGGAGCAATGACGCAGAGGTAGGGTGTTTGTTTGCCTTGCCATGAGGCTGACCCAGACTGACCATGATTCGATCCCTGTTTCCCATATGGTCCCCCAAGCCAGGAATGATTTCTGAGCGCATAGCCAGGAGTGACCCTTGAGCGTCACTGGGTGTGGCCCAAAACAAAAACAAAACAAAACAAAAAGCCCTGTAAAAATTTATCTCTAAAAGTTATTTTTAAGAAAAGACTTCAGAGGCTGGAGTAATGGCATAGCGGGTAGGACATTTGTTTGCCTTGTATGCTGCCGACCCGGGTTCGATCCTCAGCATCCCATAAGCTCTTGCAGGCCTGCCAGGAGTGACTTCTGAATGCAGAGACAGGAGTATCCACGAACGCTGCCCAGTGTGGCACCAAAACAAAACAAAACAAAAACTTTTTAGGGCTTGCTTCAAGACTGTTCCTTCTGTTGGTTTCACTGTTGGGTCTGTGGTATAAAATCCCCATTATTTCTAGCAAGACACAATGCTCCCTTTGGAAGGGAGAGCGGCAGAGTTACCCGAATCTTCTGGCTGAAGACTATCCATCACCTTCTTGAAGCAGCCTGACTCTCAATATGGGAGCCTCTGATGTGTTGTTTTGCAAGGTTTTTCTGGATTAATACATACTATTTACTTACTTGTTTATTCATTCTTCATTTATTTTATTCTTGGGACCATGATCATGCAGAACTTAAAGTAGGCTTTGGAAATGCAAGAGCTAAATAAGACCGCCAGTGTGCTCATGTGTCTCACAGTATAAGGGAGGAGGGAAAATGTTAAGTAACCGAATGTCGAGTGGGCTATCACGAAAGGGGTGCACAGTAATCTTTCAAGTAGAATAGATGTTACACTGAGTTTAAGAACTCACCTATCCTGGAGAGTATCTACTCTGATTGGTGAGGGCTTAAGTCTTTTTTTTTTAATAATATTTTTATTTAAACACCTTGATTACAAATATGATTGTGATTAGGTTTCAATCATGTAAAGAACACCCACCCTTCACCAGTGTAACATTCCCACGACCAATGTCCCAAATCTCCCTCCACCCAACCGCAACCCCACCTATACTCTAGTCTAGATGGTTTAACATAGAGCTCATGAAGGCTCTATTTTGTTTTTGTTGTTGTTTTTGAGACAGGAGTTACCTGACATCTTCTCCACCCAGGAATTATACTTATTCATTTACTTAGGTATTAAGGGCAGAATTCTTGTTATTCTCAGCTCCCAGCTAGTGCTGTAACTCATTGCCATGTATCATTGACTTTAGCTCCTTAAGAAAAAATCTCAGAGATATGTTCATTTATCAACCCCCGGCTTCTGTTCCAATCTCCCATTACCATCAGTCTAGGCAACTACAATGTCCCTAAACTGTTTTATTCTATCTTCCCTCTCTGCATCCCCTTTGTAAAGTATAATCATGTCATTCTCTGCAAACAATTTTAGCTGCTTTTAGAAAAAAAATAATAACATTATGAAGTGCTCATTATATGTCAGGTACTATGCTGTGTTCAAGAAAAAATACAAAAGAAAAAAGTCACAAGTTTTCATTTTTCATGGCCCAGACAGCTTCAGTTAATATGAGGTCTGAGCATCATTCTAAGATCTGTCTCAGCTCCAAACACAACAGCTTTGAAAGAAGAAGATCTTCCCTTACTGTTTTTTTATGCATTATCTCAGGGATATGTGACATACTTAAACTCAAGGAGATTTAAAAAAAAATGTAGGCTTGGTTTTGAATCTAAATACAGGTGAAATGAAAAACAGCAATAATAATAGATTTAAAATATTCAGTGTCTACCACTGGCAAGACTATATGCATAGAAGAGTGATCTCCACATATTAAGTATATCAGTCATTTTTTCATCCAATGATCATCTTATACCTTTCATTAATGATGTGTGTCTAGTATTTAATTCCTTCGTCACTGTTGAGAAACCTGAAGTATAGAGCATATCAGTCATTTTTTCAACCAATGATCATCCTATACCTTTTATCAATGATGTGTGTTTAGTATTTAATTCCTTCCTCACTGTTGAGAAACTTGAAGTATAGAGCAGTTGAGTAAGCGATGGTAATGTCATGTTGCTTTTAGGTCTGGTTTGGTAAAATAGGCTTAAGTCTTAATTGCTTTTGATTCTTAAAAACAGTTTTAATACTGTATTTTACATTGCTGTCATGGAGATTTTTTTTCTCTACTTGAGAAACCAGATTTTAATGAGCCAACTAGTGGATACTATCAAGATGGATAGTGTCAATGAGTATGGTGGAATAGGAGAAGAGCAAGAAGATGGCTGATCCACCTGTGTAGATCAATGAATGGTCTAAGCATTAAAAATATTTAAAAAAAATTTAAATGCTCTAAGCATTAAACAAATTATGGTGAATACTGTCCAAATGAATACTGTGTATTTATTTCATTAGAGGGATGATTTAACACCTGTAGGTTATTTCTAGGATTTTCTTCCTGGCTCAGAATAATACTTAGGTACTGCCATTGAGTTCTTAATTCAATTTTATTTCGACTACACTCCCGTCACTACATTTATTTTGATAAGTCATCTTACTCTTTCCAGGAAAATTATCTTTTCTATGATTACTTTATTATTATCAATGAAAAAGAGTCAATGTGTAATAATTTAAGAACAACAACCTATTTTTATTCTCACAGAGAACATTTCTTTATAAACCCCAAGCACTAACAAGAGTTCTAATTTGAGTAATGTAGTTAAATATTATCCTGTATTTCAGTGTTAGTTATTTTTTTAAATATTTTGGACTAGGCTACAATATTTTTTCTGGCCAACACATTTAAAATCTAAACATAAAGGTTTATTTTTTATAAATATGTTTTGAATTTGACCTTCACAGAACATTTTAAGTGTTGTAATCAGTGAGGTCTCAGGTAGCTCTTTACAGAGAACTACTGTGATTATGTTTTTTGTGGTTGGATTTTTCTGAGCCCATTAGCTACATGGTAATGGAGTGGAGGAATTAAGGTTTTGAGAATCATCACACCACCCGCTTACCAGAAATTCAATGAAAAACAAACATGAGTGATAGGTTAATGTTCTAGTACAGTATATTTTTAAATGTGTTTGTTAAGTCCTCTAGAGAATACTTCAAAAGAAATATGAAAATCCAGCTTTGATCAACTAAGTTTTCATAAAATTGGCCTCTGCGTCAAATGTTAAAAGAGCACATGAAAGAAGTAAATTTAGAGATAGGCTTGAGATAGGTCATTTTTTTTTCAATAGGAAAAATGTGTATCTTAGGACTGGTTTTTAAAAAAAGACAGTAGGAAAAAGTCATTTTCTAACTCACCATATTATTGAAAATGAACTCTTCCTTCATTCCCAAGATCATTTAAAAAGCATTTGCTACTCTGTCAGTGACAAATAACTTCCTCTCTATGCTTCAGAACATTCTATGAATCATGAACAAAGCAATTGTCACTCACAAATCTTTATGTTTAGATATTAGTCTTGACAAAATACGAACTGTTTTTAAAAATTACTATAAAATGGTAATGTCAGAAATTTTATTTTTCAACCATATACTTTGGTTCATATTTCACAATAAATTAATGAAGTTTATGTGGTTAGATTACCTTAAAATCATAAGACTTAAGTTATCTTAGATATTTAAAATGACTGAGAATGATAAGTATGTAACTACTAAAATTTTTTTCAATACAGATAGTGTTCTTCTTGTCCTAGTTGAAATGCTAGGGTCTACAAAGAAAGAAGATTTTGGAATCTAAAGTGTGTAAATGTTGTAATTATCACACTTTCACATTTAGAAATAAGATACTAAAAGAGTAGCTCAGCATTTTAGGTAGTCACTGGAACTCACTGCCTTTTTTTTTTTTTTTTTTTTAAATTTTTGGGTAACATCTACCCAACTGTGCTCAGTGGTTACTGATGGCTCTGTACTTAATGTGTCACTCCTGGTGGAACCATATGTGGTACTAGGGATCAAAATTAGGTTGACTGCATGCAGGGCAATGCCTTACCCATTGTACTATCTCTCCCAGGACCCTATACTATATTTTCAAACTCTAACTTTATTGTATTTTTCATCACTGTAGTCTGAACAGAAATTTTTTTTTATTGAGCTTTATCAAAGTCTGTGTTTTCATTCTCCCCTTCACGTTTTCTTGTGAAAGGTATTTGGACCACAGTATGCTGTTCTTAAGGCCATTCTTGAATTTTGGTTTAAGAATAATCCCTGATAGTGTTGAGGGGAACATACATAGTACCAGTGATATAATCAGAGCTTGAATGACAAGCTTCTAACCCCTGTACTATGGCCTTTTGAGTTCATCTTGTGCGAGTTAATGAAATAATCACATGTTGCATGTCAAGTTGTTGGCACCCAAGCTCTAAAATGGAAATTAGTATGTTGAAATTGTAAAGCTGTCTATATCTATGGAGGAAGTGAAGAAAATGGGTAACAGTAGAGTTGTAACAAAAACTTCAGCATATTTGGCAGACAGCTTTGGAATTGGTATGCCCTTCACAATTGTTATTTGAAGTACCTGTGTCTTGTAGAGAATGGGGGCTGCCCCCAAAGTGGAATATAATTTTAGGTTGAGATGTCTATCTTCAACGAATTATTCTATGTCCATGACTACATCTGGCACAATTATTTATTTATTTATTTATTTATTTTATTATGGTTTAGGTCACTCCCAGTGCTACTAGGGTCTAGTCCTGGCTCTCTGCCAAGGAGTGACTCCTGGGTCCCTGCCTGGGAACCTATATGTTGTGCCATAGATTCCAGCTAGAGTTAGCTTAATGCAAGTTATGTATCATTCCTCCTGTACTCTCTCTCTCTCCTGCCTTTTAGAGATACTTTAAATAACATTATAAATAACAAAGCCATGAAGTAGATATTAAGTCCTGAAGAGATATTAAGTCCTTCATTTCTAAAATAATACAGAGAAGTAGATATTAAGTCTTGAAGAGATATTAAGTCCTTCATATCTAAAATGATACAGAGATTTAAAGAAGTTAATTTACTTGTCTGAGATCATACATAAATGGCAGATACTACTAATTCCTTTTGCCTTTTTGGGCTGATGTTGGCCACATTCAGCCCTCAAGGCTTACTACTGGCTCTGCCTTCAGAAATCACTTCTGGAAAATTCGTGGAACCATATGGGATGCAGGGAACAAGTCTGGGTTGGCTGCATGCATGCAAGGTAAATATCCTACCCATTATGCTATCGCTCCAGCCTCATTTTTATTGTACCTTAGGGTAAGAGAGAGGGTAAAGTAGATTATCTAAATTTTAAAGTTATTTAAAATCCTTTGATTCTGAAATAAATTTGAAGATTAAATATATTATCACCACTGATACTATAATTACCATAAGAGATGGAATGTTGACTAAATCTGGTAAGAGCTGCTACTTCAGAAATTCAAAGATATAAGAAAAGTAATGCACTAAAATTTACATAGAAATCTCAAATTTCTGGAGCTGGAGCAATAGGGCAACACATAGGATACTTGACTTCCACACAAACAACCTGGGTTTAAGCCTCAGGATCCCATAAGGTACCATGAGCCCACCAAGAGTGATTCCTGAATGCAGAGCCAGGAGTAACCCCTGAACATCACCATATGTGGCCAAACAAAATAAAACAAAACAAAAATCTTAATTTTATTTTTTACAATAAAAGGACAAAAACCCTAGCTACTAGGCAAGTAGAAAGAATTAAATTGTAAGAATAAAATGTTTGGGACAGATAATACAGCAGATAATGCATTCAATTCCTGGCCTTCCACATGGTCCTCCATGTCTACAGAAAGTGATCCCTGAGCACAAAGCTAGGAATATGTACTGAGCATAGCTAAGTGTTGTCCCCCCAAATATTCATTTTTATGAGAAAAGATAATACATAGTACATAGCTTGAGCTATCTTAAGCATGATAAACTTATTTCTGTGTTTAAATTTAGTATTGGCATGCACATATTTCCCTTGGCCATACTTGGTAAACAAACATGAGACTATATTATAATTTTATGTATCATTTTTAAATATTATTTATCATCATTTAAAAATATGACAGAATTTCAAAAAGATTGGAAAGAAGTGTCAATGGATAAAAGAACAGTATATTAGAGTTCTTTTATCTATTGACACTTCTTTCCAATCTTTTTGATATAATTTCTCTAATAATAAGTGATAAATAAGTAATTTTCATCTGCCTCTGGGGAAAAATCTACTCAGGTATTTTCCCCCTCTTGCTTCTTTATTGAATTGCATGGCTTACTTATATTTTGAGTATTAATATTACTTAAATTTTTACTATTAATCTATTGTGAAATGTATTATTGTATTCTTTTAAAAATAATTTCTTTTAACATAGTGTTAAAAAGTAGTAATGACAGTGAACATCCTTGTCTTGTGCCAGATCTTTGGAGAAAATCTTTTAGTTTTTTACTTTTGAGTATGATATGAAATGCCATATTTTCTATTATGCTGAGGTATTTTATTCTATTTCAATTTATTGTTTTTATTATAATATATGTTACATCTTGTGCTTTTTCTGCATCTTCTGATCAGATGATGTTATTATAATTTTTTGTTGATGTAACATGTTACAATAATCAAATTGTATATATTGAACTATTCTGAATTTTTGGATGAATTTTACTTGCTCAACTCCATGTACTATTGTGTTTAAATTGCGAAGATTTTATTGAAAAGCTTTACATCTATTTTCATTAGTGGTATTGGTCTGTAGTTTTATGTGTGTGCTTTCCTTTTCTGGTCTTGATCATTGATAATGAGTTTGCAAATGTATTATGAAGTGCTATATTTCCCTCAATATGGAATTTGGGAAAGATGGGTATTATTTATTTGGACCCTAGTTCCATTCCAGGTATCAAATACCTAAGTACCTAAGTACTTCTATGAATGATTCTGAGCACAGAGTGAGGAGTAAGCACTGAGCACTGCTGAATGTGTCCCCAAACAAAAACAATTAAGCAAACAAAATTTACTAGTGAAATTAAGTATTCCTGGGATCAGAAATTCACTATTTAAGTTACCTGATTCATGAGCTACACAACTCACTAGTGAAGCTACTTGACACATAACATGACCAGCAGAAACGAATCCATGTAGAAATGACAAGAAGAAAAAAAATTGAAAGAAATAAATGTGAATACATATGTAAGGTGCTAAAATAGGTAGTATTTGTGATTTATCTGTGGAAACAATTTTCCTTATCAGTCCTGGAAATTGTAGAATTCTAAAAATTTACTTTTGACTGTCCACTTTGTTCATGTATAGATACATACAGTTTTCGTGTCTGTTAATATTTTTGCTGTAACAGCAATAGCTTCATCTCTTTAATTTTTTTGTTTTTGTTTCAAGAGTGGGTTTGTTTCTTGGTGATCCTTGTGGTTATCAGTAAGAAAAGACACCCCTGCAGGGGGTCTGCTATGGATGAGAGAGTTTTCCTTTGGCTAGCTTTCCTAGCCTATGGGATCTCTTTGGCTAGCTGTCCAGCCCAGTGCCCACACATACCAGTGCAAGAGGGACAGAACTCCTGGCCTGTGGGGACTCTGAGCCCAGTTCTCGCCTCTGCAGTTTGTGAATGAATGCATAGGGAAGGGTTTTCCTCCACCCCACCCCATCCCCCAGGGCTCAGGTTACCAGATCTGGCCTTGAAGACCATTCTGGCGTGGAGAGATCTGGCCCCCTGGACTAATTTGCAGTCCAGGTAGTCTTTGGCTAGCTGTCCAGCCCAGTGCCCACCACATACCAGTGCAAGAGGGACAGAACTCCTGGTCTGCGGGGACTCAGAGCCGAGCTCTCTCCTCTGCAGTTTGTGAATGAATGCATAGGGGAGGGATGGTGATCCTTGTGTATGGTTTCTCCCCCCTTCTCTTCTCTTTTCTTTTTTTCCTTTTAAACACTGTGGTTTGCAGTATTGTAATTGAAAGAGTTATGATGCATATCGCTTTACCTCCTTTAATCAAGCAGTTCTTGCCCAAAATGATCATTTCCAACTATCACTGGTCATAAAGGTATCTTCTCTGCCCTAACTCTACTTCCCATCTCTTTGTGGCAAGCTTCCTACAATGAATAAGTCCTCCTGGCCTTTGTCTCTATTGTCTACTTGCTTAAACTGGGATAGATATGGGAAGTCTTTTGTTGATTAAAAGTAATCAGAGTGAGCAGTATCACAAAATTTGTGGGATATAAAAATTTTTACATTTTTATTTGAAAAATATCTGACAAAGAAAACAAACAAAAGTTTATTGTCATATTAAAAGTGCCATTGAAAGCAATCTTTAAAATTTAGAGAGTATATTTCATAAAATTTTCAGATCTTTTCATGCTCTCCACACTTCACCCTTTGCTTTCCTCATCAAGAAAACACCAGGGGCCGGTGAGGTGGTGCTAGAGGTAAGGTGTCTGCCTTGCAAGCACTAGCCAAGGAAGGACCGAAGTTCGATCCCGTGGTGTCCCATATGGTCCCCCCAAACCAGGGATGATTTCTGAGCGCTTAGCCAGGAGTAACCCCTGAGCATCAAATGGGTGTGGCCCGAAACCCCCCCCGAAAAAAACCCAGAAAACAACACCACACCTCTTTCTATATGAAATAAAAGAAAGCTATATTTCTTTTGTAAGGTCCTTACACAATGACACATTATGAACTCAAGTAGCCCATCTTTGAAATAGCCACTGTTTTTATATTTCTCCTCATTTTGCTCATATTTGGCATGCTCAGAGTTTATTCCTGGTTCTGTGCTCAGGGGTCACTCCTGGCTGGTACGAGGGGACCCAGTCCTGTTCAGACTCCTGCAAGGCAATGCCCTACACACTGTATTATCTTCCCAGCCCTTTATTTTCCTTCTTTATGCTTTCAGATTTATCGAATATAATCCAAAGAATTGAAAAAGGAAAGAAATAGCAAAAACACTTTCAGCAAATCAATGTCCAACATGTCTATTGTTTGCATATTGGAGAAATAGTACAGCAAATAGGAAATTTGACTTGCATGCAGCTGACCCTGGTTTGATCCTTGGCATTGCATATAGGCCTTGAAGCCTACCAGGAGTGATCCTATTGTACAGAGCCAGACATAACCCCAAATTACTACTGGTACATATATATAATATAAGTATATATACTTATAAATAAATATATATATCATATAAATAAATATGTACATATATACATAAACATATGCATATATTTACTTTGCTGTGTTCCTTACCATAGTTACTGAAGGGAAATAAAAAGAACATAGAACAGTTTAATTAGACATAATGGTATTACAGTCACATAATATGAGACCCTTGAATTACAATGCTTTGATGATCATGGTATTTGTTAGGGTTTTTGTTGTTGTTATTATTGTTGTTGTTATATCTGGCTGTGTTCGGGGACTACTCCTGGCTTAGTGACCCAAGGTTGATTCAAATAAATTTAAGGAGCCAGCAATATCAGAAACCTAAATCAGTGCTCAAAAATACAAGGCAAGTGCTTACTGAGTCATATATCTAACTCTAGATCAAACATTCTTAATTTAAACTGTTCTCTATCATCATTCCTCTAAAATTTTGAATCAAATCAAATCAACTGACTTGTCATTGCATTTGAATTTTATTTTTTAATTATATATATTTTGGGAATATTCATTTGGTGGTGCTCGGGGCACTTCTTGCTCTATGACTCACGGTTGTTCACAGCTGTGCTATATTGCCCACATCTAATGGAGGTGGGGATCAAACCAAGGGTTACTACATGCAAATCAAATCAAGTATGCTAACCCCTGTACTATCTCTCAGTCCTTATCTCTATGCTTTTCTTTTTTATTAGCCTATTAAAGACAGCAAAAGAACCACCACAACCTTGTTATATGAAATTTGTTTAAAGTGATCTACAGTCTAATTATATTTCTTTGCATTAAAATTTGCCTTTATTAGTAACTTTGCTAGCAAAGTTTTTTTAAATGAAGAAATGTTTTAGCTAAAGTCATTGTTGCTTTGCCCTGAGAGGAATAAGAGCATCTTTTTTACATGACATCTACATCATTAAAAAGCATGTAAAATTATCAAGCTGTTAATTGAAAGTCTGTACCTAAAAGTGATGTCATGAGGCACATTGATGGAACTACACAGGATATAGTGCTGCCTTTGTCTTGTGCTGCAACAGTCCAGATCTGATTGTTGAATAATGTGCTTTGGAGGACAGTAGTGCCTTTCACTGAAATACTGTAAAAAGTTCCAGCCAGGCAATGCACTATTTCCAGTCAAGAATATGGCGAGTTTACATATTGAGAGCAGCTGTAAAGATGTTGCTATTGGCGAAACTCTGAAGTCAGTTCAAACAGAAACTTACACTTGTGTAAAAAAAAAGAAAAAAGATAAAAAAGAAACTTCTGTGAACTCTAGGTATTCACTGTTCAGTCTCCTGTGAGAAAATGATTCATTCAAATAAATAAAAATGACAAAATGTCAGTATCTGTTAAGACTTTTTTGCTTTCTTCACACCTAAATCGGTAACCACAAATGTTGTAAATACTAATTGTGCATTATAATCACCTAGAGGATTCTTTTTGTTTCTTGGCCAGGAATATTAATCTTTTTTTATTTCAGTGTATACCAACTTCTTATTTTTGTTTTAAGACCAGTAGTGATCAAAGGCCTTCAACTCAATTGCTCATCTGTGAATATGACATAGATATATTGAAAAAAAACTTTAGAAACTTAGAATAATTTACAAAGAAGTTTTATTTGGGAACTATTTTTGGTAGCTCAAAATATTTCAAACAAAAGCACATGTATGTCAGCTAGCAAAATCACTTTACAAGTTAACAGTTTTATTAACATTCTAGTTAACTTTGGGGAATTGATCCATTTTGTATACTGAAGTGAGATGTCTTTCAATTAACAATACCATATTAAATATTGATCATTTAGTAGGATACCTAATGTCTTGCTTACCCTATATGTAGAAATTCAGCTCATTATATTGGAGAGGAAACAGTGTTCTCATTTCTTTAAGTGGTGTTTCAGCTCAAATTATCTTAGTAAATAACTTTTAGGAAGAGCTGTTATCCAAATATTTTGTCCTTGTTGTAATTATTAAATAATACAAAACCCAAGTTTCTTATCTTGAGCGATGTTGAGATTTGACGTTAAAATGACACATTAACTTTCTATTGTGCCTCTCTCCTTCAGATGTACAGTATGTACCTAAAGTTTTGTACTTCTGTTATTTACAAAATAATTTGTTAATTGAAAAACATCTCACTTCAGTATTCAAAATTGATCAATTCCCCAAAGTTAACTAGAATGTTAATAAAACTATTTTAACTTGTAAAGTGAAGTTGCTAGTTGATATATATCTCTTTCAAGTCTGTACCTCGGACTTTTCAATTAATTTTAGTAATCATGGAGATTTAATCTTTCTATACGAGTGTATTTTTGATGAACTGTAGGTTGCTATTTAAATCTTTTATGATAGCTTGTGCTAAACCAGTCGAATATACTTCTTCATAAATTTTTTTAAATAATTCACATATATGCTATACAGCTTCCAACTGTTCTAAATGGAATCATGAAACTAATCTAAATATTAAAATAATGATTCTCTTTCCCTAAAACAATACTGCAAAGTTAAATGCAAGAAAAACATAGAAATTATTTTATAGAAACTTGGAAGGACCTTTTGCTCCCCTGCTAATGAAACAGATGTGACTAGCTCGAGCCTTTCTACATGTGCCAGCGACAGTGAGCTATGACCATATTCAGACCTCTCAGACACTGACAAGCTTCTGTTTGTAGGTCTGTTGGAAACATGTGGCACTGTTTGCTCTGTAGACCACCTTCCCCACCCACTTTTGGTGGTTTGGCCTTCTCTGTGGCTTGCCTGCAGGTGTGACCTTACTCACCCACCTATAACAAGTCACTCTTGCATTTTCTGAGGTTTAAAAATACAACTGGCTGAAGGAAGATGGCAAGCAAGTAGAATTTTTTGTTTTACTCTCCTAGAAACTGTAATTATAAAGTTTGGTGAACTTCATGAACTTCTGATCTGTGTTTGCTGCAGATTATCATTGTCATTGATGTAGAAAATCTCTGGAGCAGTGGTGCCACAGTTGGATGGACACAACCTGCCACAGGCTGTCCGAGGTTAACACCTACCTCACTTCATTCCCATTTTGAAATTAGATAAACATTTTGTCAATCATGTGGCAAACCAAAATACAGCCTTGCTTTTCAATAGGTATATTAACTTTGTAAAAGCAATGTTTACTTAGTAAAGTAAGCCAGTGGACATCAAGAGTACTCTAAAGCAGCTAGCTATATTAAGTAGAAAGAAGGTGATTTTTTTTCTTGATGTAACCACACTCTAAATCTTCACAATCTGTCATAGCTTGCTCTTTAATTCCAAGCCAGCAGTATTCAAAATAGCACAATAAGGACTGTTAGCAAGATGTGGAAATTTTCTTGAGCAGTAGGAATATACTCCAGAAGCCAGAATATTTGCTGGCCATTAGCTCTACTTGCATTCAACCTGCATTGACTGACTTATGGCCCCAAAGTGCACCAATGAGCACAAACAGGCTGAGACTCATCATAAACACTGCACTCGGACCAGCCAGAAATGTGGAAACTAAGACATTAATAAATAGTGTAGTGTCTAGTTCAGGCTCCTTTTGTAGAGTAATAGATCAGAACTAAATATCATCCCACTTGTAATATGGTTAGTAATCATACATAGATTGCAAGAGAAGCAATTTAGTCTTTGGTGCAATTTAGTTTCTCTAGTGCAAGGTAATATCTTAAAGAATGCTAGTTGTTATTACAGTTTGATTTTGGAGCCACATTTATGGTGCTTAGAACTTACTCCTGGCTCTACTCCCAGGGATCACTCCTAATAGCTTGTGGAACCAAATGGTGTGACAGGGATTGGCCCATGCACTCACATAAAAGACAAAAGCTTTACCCACTATACTATTGTTCTGTACCCTAGTTATTATTACTTTTATTTCTCTTTCCTTCCACATAGTTTTGTGAAAACACTATGTATTTTTCTAGGTTATGGCTTATATCCAAGTCTTAACAAAAGTACCGTGAATTATATCATACCTTGAAAGGTAAAATTTTAGATTTGGTAAGAATATAGACTTCTAGGCAATGGAGTGGTGGCACTAGAGGTAAGGCATCTGCCTTGCAAGCGCTAGCCTAGGATGGATCGTAGTTCGATCCCCTGGTGTCCCATATGGTCTCCCCAAGCCGAGGTGGATTTCTGAGCGCATAGGAGTAACCCCTGAGCGTCAAATGGGTGTGACCCAAAAAGAACAAAACAAAACAAAATATATAGGACTTCTAACTTAATTTATACTCATTGTCTGTCCAAAATGATTTTTCAAAATAATAGAAAAAATTGGGGACCACATATTCTAGCCGCCCTGGGGGTGAGGGAAGAGGAAATGGGAGGTAAGACAGAAACGGGGGTGTAGGGAGGACAATTTGGGGATGGGAATCCCCCCTGATTTTATGTAAATATGTACCTAAAATATTATTGTCAACAATATGTAAGCCACTATGATCAAAATAAAAATTATATTAAAGAAAATAAGAAGTTACAGATCTAATGCAACTGATAGGGCACTTATGTGGCACTATGACCAACCTGCTTCACTATCCAGGAACCCACTTGATCTTCTGAGCATTAGCAAGAGTATTTCCAGAGCATTGCTGATGTGACACCAAAAGAAAACAAAGAAGAATATATGATAATTTTATACATGCCAACATTTAGTGTTAGAATAATAAAGGTGTTGCTCTATTATTTTGCCAAAAGAAAAGGACATAGCATCTAAAAAAGTTTCTGAATTACCTTTCTTAAGCCAGTACTGAAGTTAATGAAAGATACAAGAAAACTCACTAATATGGGCAATGCAAAAGAGATCATGTATGTGGCCACCCGGTGTTACATTTTCAGCACTTCATGTATAATACTAAACCTGTCAGGAGTGATTTTTTTTTCCGTTTTGGGGCCACACCCTTTTGATGCTCAGGGGTTAATCCTGGCTAAACGCTCAGAAATTGCCCCTGGCTTGGGGGACCATATGGGATGCCGGGGGATTGAACCGCGGTCCTTCCTTGGCTAGAGCTTGCAAGGCAGGCACCTTACCTCTAGCGCCACCTCACCGGCCCCAGGAGTGATCATTTTCATATGCTTACATTTCCTATCAAAACCACAGTTATGTCTACTCTTTTGAATTTTCATATTAAATGTGCAACTAATGTGACCTTGCAATTCTTAATTTTATCAGAGTTTTTGAGTGGATACAGGTGACTACCCATTCTAAGAATGGGACAATAAAAAAGTTTATCTTTAATATCTAGGGGTTGTTTTGCCTGTAGAAATTTTAACAAATGTTTAAAATTTAAGAATAAATATATGTTAGTCTGCCTTATTATTATTATTAGTATCAAATATTAACAAGCCTAATCAAAACAATAAACTATCCATCCCTCAGAATTAATTGTTGTCAAACTTTATAGATTTGTGATATTTTGAATTAATTTGATGATTCAGGTTGAAATTTTGTTATTTAGATAAAAAATCCCTCTAGCCATCAGTGTTACTAAATGTTGAGCTTTATAATGGTTGATGAAAAAAATGAGCCATTAATTGAATGATAAATGTTTATTGAGCAGCTGTTATGTGACTCACATGAGAATAGAAATAAAATTTTTATTGTACTTAGATGTTACTCATTTTATAAAAATAATGAAATGCTTTATTTAAAGACTGAATTTTACGTAGCTGTTTATAATGCATTTGTTTCTACCACTCCTTGTTCCACAAGATTCCCATCACCAATGTAAAATTCCCCCCACCATTTTCTCTGAATTCCCACTCATTTCCAAACCCACTAACATGCAGGTACAAAATAATGTATTTTAGAATGCTTTTTTTTACAAGTAAGTGGCAATGAAATTACTTCTAAAAAAGCACAGATAATTTGTGAAAATTATTGTATTCACATTGAGTTCATTAAATAATCACCAGAAGTTTTTCTAAGCTAAAAAAAAATAATAATAGAAAAAATTAATATTTTTCAAAATAATAGAAACTTTGTTAAGTAGAGCTTATAATTTAGCTATAAAATAGTTGCAATAAGTATTGTTAAAGTTCAATTTTAGTTTGCTAAGAATAAAACACAAAAATTAGCTATTTCCTTTCTTCCCTTACAGTCTTCCAATATAAATCAGATCTATATGCAGAGTTTACATTATGTGAAGATGTTGAAAATGAGTTAATTCTATTAATGAATTAAAGCAATTAGACAATGCATTTATACAAGATATTTATGAAGTGGCAGATTTTCCTTAAAATTTTACTTTAAAAAATAAAAAAGATATTTACTTTAAAATACTTATCTATAGTATAGAACTTTTACATCAGTAATTTCTTTAATGTCTTTATATTAGTAATTAATTTTTTTAAATTATATCCCCATGCTTTACCATGGCTGTGCATAATAAAGTTTCAGGTATTAAATGTTCAAACACCAATTCCACTACCAATGCGACTTTTCTCTACCAGTTTCTCTAATTTTACATCCACCACCCTTGCCTGCCCCCTTGCAGGCACAAATTTATTTCAGATTGTTTGTTAAAACAAGAAGGAAAATAGAATTATTAAAATTTAGATCAAGAACAGTCAGTCTGAAATATTTGTTATATCTCTCCATGATTTTTTAGTAAAAATTAAGTGTCTAAGGATTTCATTGAGTCTGGTAGATTTCTATGTAACTTTTTCATAAAAGTTCCTGTAATACTATGGGGTTGATATCACTATGAAATGTTCAGGTCTAGCAGCTGTGTGGTTCAGGATCTATAGATCTGAAAGAAATTTGGTGGTAGTTTGATAAGGTTAGTTGTGGAGCTAGATGTTTGTTTTGGACTGTGTTGTGTGTGGCTGGCTGTGACTATTGTGGCTTCAGACTGAAAGGGAATTCTGTTCCCAACCTTTCTGAGAATGCCCCAGAGGTACAGCTCAGAACAGTCACTCTCAAAAAAAAAAAAAAAAAAAAAAAGAACAGTCACTCTGGGAAGTTTCAGCAGCCATCTTTTTCTTTTGTCGCTTTCTAGAAAAGCTGAGCCATTTTGCTGTTGTGAAGATGGAGGTTATAAGTAGAGACTGCTGGGTTTTCTACTGGGAGGTTGAGGGAAAAGGAAGTACTCAACCCACACCCCCATTCCTAGAATATCTCAGAGTATCTTTTCTAAAGGCTGAATAGTATTGACTATATATTATTATATATTACATATGATAATATTGATTGTATTATAAAATAATTAATTTAATAATTAGAACATATATTATATAATGTACACATATAATAATTATACATATTGTACAAATTAATATATATGCTTGGTTCTTTACTCATTTGTTCTTGGGAACTTAGACTGTTTCCAAATCTTGGTTACTGTGTGAACATGTAGATGCAAATATATTTTGGAAATTTTATTTTTGGATTTTTGAGGTAAGTTCTAAAAAGAAATAACTGGGCCATATGGAAATTTAATTTTTTAGAAGTCTCCATACTGTTTTCCATATAGACAGAATCAGTAGATATCAACAGTTGATAAAGGTTTCTCTTTCCCCATATTCTTGCCATCACTAGCAAGGATTTTATTTTCAAATGAATAACATAATAACATGAATAACAAATGAATAATGGTAAGTGTAAAAATGTTTTATCTATCAAGGAAAAAGAATATTGCTCTTGAATCTACAATTTACTTTGCATTAAATCTTGACTATTTAAAGTACACATTTATGTGTGAAACCTGAATGATTACTTTTTTGTTCTCAAATTCAAGGCATATTTGAAAAAAAAATGACCTAAGATGCAGTCTTATCCTGCTATCTCTTTTCAATATATTCTAACTTATTAGCAGGGAAAGCTTGTAAAAACCAGAACACATACTAGCTATTAATTTCCAGTTTTTGACCTAAACCACATAGCATGGAATGAATTGGAAACATAATATTCATCAACTTTTAAAATGTTTTATTGCTACCTCTGTGTCCACCTTCTGGAAACCATAAGCAAACACTTTTTAAAGAAAGCTGAGGGATCAGAGCAGTAGTATATAACATATGACAAACCTGATTTTAATTTCTTTGGATGGTCTCCCAAGCCTGTCTGAAGTGATCCTAGTATAGTCAGGAGTACGTCTTAAGTACTGCTGGGTGTGCCCAGAAACAAAAGAAAAAAGAAAAGAAAAATAAAAAAGAATTTAAGTCCATTGCTTTTATTTAAGGAATTCTGAATACAGAATGAATGAACTGAACTATGATTATTAATATGTGCTGTTATTAAATAATGATCAAATCCAACAATACTGGAAATAATTATTATTTGAGCATCTTATTATGAGTAAGTGCACTTCTAGTTTTTTTTCTGAATATCTCATTAGTTGCATTTAGGTTCTCAAGTAGTTAGTAATGCAGCATTTAGCCAGTAATGACATCATTGCCTGGATTGGTATTAGAAATATAATTAGTTTTTATTAGGTTAAGACAGTCTCCACTTATGTTGGTAATGTTTAGCAATCATTTTTCTGGCCAATGCCAACAGAAACCAGATTGGTTCTACAATGCTGCCTAGACAATCCATATGGAAATATTTTCTGTGACATGCTGAAGTAAAATGAGCAGGAGGTGAGTGTTAGTTTTCTGTAGCTTCCTCAGTTTTGTGTAGGAGTAACAAAACATACAAGTTCAAAGTCTGGCTGATAGTCTCTGAACACCAGATTGGTGACTGCTGGCAACAGTCAGGCTCTGCTCCATTGAGTCCTTTCAGACTTCATTTTCCCAACCACTTTCACTGTACTCTCTTTCCACAAACAAGCTGTCAGGAGAGTTGCTGTTCTGAGTCTTTGTTCTTGACATCTGTCAAATGCTTCAGATTCTACTGAAGTGTCTCTTTCATTGTTGTTTAGTTTTTAATTTTTAGTGCGGGGAACACATCTTACTGAGATTGAAGGCTACTTACAAGTTGGCGCTTTGGGGTGGCTCCCAGTGATGCTTTGGGGGCCATGTGCTGTTTGGGATCAAACTAGTATGTGCACCAGCCCATTGAGGAATCTTCTAGCCCGTGGCAGAAATTATTACAAGCATCTTTGTTTATTATTTTTTGTTACAGTTTAAAATATTTATCTTTGCTAAACTCAGATTTGATACATTTGATTTTCTTTTAGAAAACCTTTTGTGTGTCTTACTACTGTTAGTATAACTCTTCATTTGCTTTAGATTGGTGTGTAAATTCCTGAAGAACGAATCCATGCATCTGTAGCTCTTATTTATCCTCACTGTGTACATTGTGTTTCAGATAAACATGTTCATGATTTAAATAATCCACATTCTTTTCTCATTTGTAAGTCTTTCTGTCCATACTTTCCAGAATACTTTTTACATTGTCTTCCCTCTTCACTTTATTCACTTCATTTGCTTTATCATACATTAAAAACTATACAATTTTTCAGTATCAGTATTTAGAATGGTTAGTTGCTCTCTCTATCAAAGGAAATTTGGCAATATAACTATCTAGGAAATTTATCTATATGTTCAATAATCCATCAATAAATTAAATCAGATATTATATTTGTCAGATATATTATATTATAATATATATAATATATATTATATTTTCTCAGATAATTCTATTACTATTTATCAAGTCTATAGTAGTGGAATAGAGGGAAGTAAGAGATTATTTAAAAAGAGGGAATGAGTGTTTTATGAATCATTCAAAGAATCTTGTTGCGGGCCCGGAGAGATAGCACAGTGGCATTGCCTTGCAAGCAGCCGATCCAGGACCAAAGGTGATTGGTTCAAATCCCGGTGTCCCATATGGTCCCCCGTGCCTGCCAGGAGCTATTTCTGAGCAGACAGCCAGGAGTAACCCTTGAGCACCGCCGGGTGTGGCCCAAAAACCAAAAAAAAAAAAAAAAAAAAAAGAATCTTGTTGCATCTCAGAAACTTTTGAGTTATATCAATATGATTTTATGCTTGTATGTACATTTACATAGATTTTTGTTATAAGAAAATAAGTGACAAGGTACTGTATTCTAACTAGACAGAAGAAAGAGAAGATGAGAATCTTAATCTTAGTCTGACATGAATTGAGCCTCACAACAGTGAGGCATTGTAAGCTGTTATTGAGCTGCATTCCCAACTCAAAGATAGAATCTGAAACTGCATGTCCATGCCTTTAACTAAGCATTCAAAATAGAATCATAGAAGGAAGAGAGAAGAGATACTAAAGTTCTTTTTGAATGCTTCCCTTACTTCTTACTGTGATAAATTGAATTAATATATTTAAGAAATGGTTTCTGGATTTACAAATTTATAGGTGATCCAAGTAGAAGAGTCAAATGTGCATCTTCATTTTTTGCAAATATTTTGATCTGTGTAAATATGGTGCTTGGTAGAACATCTCTATACTCAGGTTTTGGACTTAATGAAGGCCTGAGTACAGAAGAGATCAGTGAGGGAGGATGAATAGAGAGAAAAGAAACCAATGTAGGGCCAGAGCAGTGGCTCAGCTGTAGGGTGTTTGTCTTGCACAATACTGACCTAGGACAGACTGCAGTTCTATCCCCTAGCATCCCATATTGTCCCCAAGTCAAGAGCGATTTCTAAATGCGTAGTCAGGAGTAACCACTGAGATTCACCGGGTGTGACCCAAAAACCCAAAAGAAACCTTTGTAAAATACTGACTCTAGGCAAACTAGTTGGTAAGGAACAGAAATCCTTTAAAGCTGTGTGAGACAATCAGTGGTTATCATAGACTCTAGCACTGATTGGTCTTGTTCTTTGTGATGTGTGCCAATCTGTGGTAGTAGTTTTGATTTGCATCTCCCTGATGATTAGTAATATGAAGTATTTTTTAATGTGTCTTTTGGCTATTGGTTGTTTATTGTTCCAAATGAATTTCATGAGTGTTTGATCCACTTCATAGACTCCAAAGACACACAAAGAACATTTCCCACTGATTAATGAACAACATATGTCTAGAAATAAAATGTTCCGGTTTCCTTTAATCTCATCCTCCTTTATACTTTCTCTTTTCTCTATCTGTCCATCGGGATGCTTTTGGAAGTGGCTGACCTGGGTTTAATCCCTGACACACTGTGGTTCCTTGAACCCACCCTGAGTATTGAAGACTACTGGATGACCCAGTTCACTCCAAACTAAAATAAATAAATAAATAAATAAATAAATGACTATAGTAGTTGCTGACTTTAAGTTCGAATGACTGCTTCATTCTGTTGTTCATACATCTTTTGATAAGGTATATATACATATATATGTATATATGTCTAATTTCATATTGTTAGAGAAGACAAATCTAAGTAGCTAAGTCCATAATATTTTCCTCTCCTTGGTTTGTAGGACTAATAGTTTGACAGAAGATAGGAGAAGGACAGAAAGCCTTGAGAATGGGCCTGGAGAGATAGCACAGCGGCGTTTGCCTTGCAAATGGCCGATCCAGGACCAAAGGTGGTTGGTTCGAATCCCGGTGTCCCATATGGTCCCCCGTGCCTGCCAGGAGCTATTTCTGAGCAGACAGCCAGGAGTAACCCCTGAGCAATGCCGGGTGTGACCCAAAAACCAAAAAAAAAAAAAAAAAGAGAAAGCCTTGAGAAAAGCTATCCACAAGGAGATTGTGAAAAACCTATGAATTATCTTGTTACTTAAAGTAACACTTCTTAGATTTTAATATGTATTTTATGACTCGAGAATTTTTATTTTTTAATTTTTAAAGGAATATTTTATTTTATTAAAGAAGCATAATGTATAGCTATTGATGTTTGAGGTTAGAGATATAATGGAGGTTAGAGATATAATGGTGTAGCACAATCTCACCACCAGTTTCAACTTCGCCATATAACTGGGGTCCAGGTAATGCTGTGGCTGATATGACTTGGAGTAGCAACAATTTAAGGTAAGAAGAACAGCAGCATTCTCTGGCTAGAGAGTTGAGCAAGAAGAGAAAATAAAACTAAGATTTATGGTGAAGAGTCTCAAGAATCGGGAGTGTTCAGCAACATTAAAGGTCTTTGCAAAGAGTTGGTAAAAACATATTGAAGGCAAGAGTCTCAAGAATAGGGAGTGTTTAGCAACATTAAAGGTCTTTGCAAAGAGTTGGTAAAAACATATTGAAGGCCTCTTCATTATAAATGAGCTACATGATCATTTAAATGACTTTTGACAAAGTTCTTAAGACTATGAGTTAAAACAGGAAGGTTCAGAGCTGTCGGTTTCAATTTAGGAATATGGAATAGGGTAAGAATCAGAAGTGTATTGCCCAAAAGGTAGGGTAACTGATAAACTATATAAGTTGTTTCAAATTATGTTTTGCTTTGAAATCATGTTTTTCAACAGCTAAAGAAAGACCCAATCACTACTTAACAAATAACAGAAAATGTGTGTAGATATATGTGTATATGCAGTCATGTTGCTGTATACCTAAATTTTCTTGCAAAGAGATATCTGTATTATAAACTGACTCTATAGAAGGACGCACAACAGTTTATAAAATATAACATATATAATTAATGTTTGCATGTCAAGATGATCACAGAAAGATAAAACTCAGGGAAGAAAATAGAAATGTGTGTGTGGGTATGGTGCATCTAATTGTCTTTGGAGATGACAAAATTGTTAAGCTTAATGGTACCTTGTTAGTTTTTTCTGTTAAACTAAATGGAACATATTCAATTACAGTTGCACCTTATTGTACTTATATTTCATTCACTGTCTTAGTATGACAGACACTGCACCAAAGAATATGTCACAGAGGGATTAGTGTTTTAAGAGGAATTTGGAATCAAATTGAAACCCTTGTTTGACCTCTGGAAGTTTTAGCAGGAGAATGGAAGGACCAGTGTAACATTCCTCCCTCCATTGAAATGCTATTTTTGAGTACTGAACTTTAAGATGAGTAGGGAGGGAGCAGGGGGTGCTTGCCAGGTCTGTCACATTAACACAATCACAGATGGTACAGCCAGATTGTCTTCAGGTTCCTTGCCATCTTAAGACAATCTTCAAAGAGCTCTGAAATCACTTAATTTAAAATGCTTACTTTGATGAAGTTGTTCAAATGTGCATTATTTCAGTCACTCAATACATATCAGCATCTAGTGTATTATTTATATTTTATGTAGCAGTGATGACAAGTTTGGCAGCATTTTTTGATCAAAATTAATATTATGTGGTTGTCCTGATTTTGTAATGATTCAGATACTAGAACTGGTCCTAGAGTCCTAGGTAACTAGCATTTAAATTTCATCGTCACTGAGTCTGCTAAATATTTTAAACCCTTTAAAGCAATTAATAATATTGTCATTCATTAGAATTTAGCATATTAGTACAGATAGTTCAAAAGAGTAGTACAGGTAGTTTTGAAAAGAGTCAAATTGAACGGATAACTGAAGCTAAATTTTCTTGCAATTTTCAACTGCTGATTTTCAAAAAATTCATTACTAATTTATTATTAATTTATTACTAATTTATAAACATTTAAATAAAAAGAAAGATTAAATTTAAATGTATTTTTGTTTTCTGCTTTACATAATGCACAATAATATTCCCAGTGCAGTTATTTTGTTTGAAAGCAACTAAATTGATCTTATTTTATTTATTTTTTATTTTTTTATTTTTTTGTTTTTGGGCCACGCCCATTTGATGCTCAGGGATTACTCCTGGCTAAGCACTCAGAAATTGTCCCTGGCTTGGGGGACCATATGGGATGCCAGGGGATAGAACCGCGGTCCTTCCTTGGCTAGCGCTTGCAAGGCAGACACCTTACTTCTAGCGCCACCTCGCCGCCCCCATCCTTTTTTAAAAAAATTTTTTTTTATCTATTTCTTAAGATCTTATCCCTTTCTGGGAGAATTTAAAGAACATAGTATTTGTTTACAGAAATGTATTTTGAGGCTTGAGGCAAGATTCTAAATATATGGGGCCTTGTAGGGGCACTCAGTGGTTAAAAATACCTGCCCTGCAAGTGTGAGACTTCAGGTTCAATCCTTGGTGTTGCTGAGTAAGATCACTGGAGCCCTGAGACCATGACAGAGTGTGAAATCTTCAAGTACTCACTATGTGAACAAGTATGGTAGTTTAAGTGTGTGATTTCCAGCAGGCAACGCAGATATTTGGCTACCTAAAATTCCCTAGTTTGAACATCTGAACATTATAACCTAAACCAAGTTGTATGTAATCACCCTGTGTTGCAAATCAGCCCTTGATGGGGCTGAATGATTGAGAGATGGAGGATAAGATCTTTGTCTGTCACCCTGTTCAGCCGGTGGTTCTGAGGTGAATATGGCGGGTATAAAGCTAACAGGCAGCCAGGCTTCAGAAGGTATCAATTTTATTTCGTGGACAAGGCTGAGGCCAAAAGCCTCAGAATCAGCCCTCAAAAAAAGCCTCTGCCTTCCACAGACCCTTGCTTTTGTACATGAGAATCAGGTACTACCCTAGTGTGGGAGCAGAATGCCACGTCACACCCTGGGTAGGGCACAATCACCGATCAGGGTAGGGTCAGTAACATAATAATTCCATGGAAATGTTTACATACACAACCTTGGTCTTCACAACAACAATAGAAACAAAGGAAAGTTAAAGAGAAAAAGCTTTAAGAAAAATGAAAGACATTTTTGCAATAATAATTTTCAGACACAAAAGAGAAAAGAGCTGGAAGTTCCAGCTCACCTCAGGAAGCTCACCACAAAGAGTGATGAGTTTAGTTAGAGAAGTAACTACATTTTGAACTGTCCTAATAATGAGAATGTATGAGGGAAATGGAGAGCCTGTTCAGAGTACAGGCGGGGGTCAGGTGGGGAGGAGGGAGATTTGGGACATTGGTGATGGGAATGTTGCACTGGTGATGGGTGGTGTTCTTTACATGACTGAAACCCAAACACAATCATGTATGTAATCAAGGTGTTTAAATAAAAAAAAAGAGAGAGAGAGAAAAAAATCATATATTTTTAAAAAAGAAATTGCTTTGGATCAAAGTTGCATACACTTTTATTTTTTAAGTTGTCTTATTATGAGTTACTATGATGAGCTAAAACAAAGGATAGGAAATCTGTGGAGAGGGAGTAGAAAGGAAGTAATTCAAGACTCTGAGATAACAATCCAGTAAGATAATGATTATTTAATCTATACCTACATATAAATTCCTAAATTTATATACAGAGTTATATATAATCTGAGATTTTCCATTTCAGATTTGATGTTTTTCCAAACTCAAATTTTAAAGATCTGGTTTCTTGGAAATAACTAATTTTATATATATATATATATATATATAAATATATATATATATATATATATATATATATACAGGAATCTGTGATTGTTGGACATTTGCAAGAATAATATACTATGTGGTGCTGGTGTAGAACAAGGATCTGCTGCATGCAGATTACCTCCTATACCATCTCTCTGGCTGCTACATTGTTTATTTCTGAAAATTGGGGCTTGTGCCTACCAAGCAGTACAGAGGACTCTTGACCAGCTAGGCAGGCAGTTCAGTGCAAGTGCAAAAGAATGTAATGCTATTCAAGCCCTACAGTGGCTACTTTATCCTGTGGTGGAACTGAGGGGCCTTCAGGCTGCCTCCTACAATACTAGGGAACTATGTACTATGCCAGGCATCAAGCTGGATTGTGTGCAGGCTCTGCTGTACTATCCAGACTGTAGTGTTATCTCCCATAATCTATGCAAACGCACTTTGTTCTGTATCTATTGTTTTAGTGACTTATTCTCAATTATACATACATTTGAAAATATAACTTATATAACTATGCATATATGTATATAAAATAACTTATGTTAATCTTATTTGTTTTACTTCAAGTTGGAGGTAATGATTCTTTCCATGGATATTTTGAAGTCAAATGTGATAAGTGAAAATCTTTTCCTGTGAAGTGAGCTGTAATTATATGGAACAAAATGAGATTGTTACTAGTTAATTGCTATTCAGCCACTTAACTCATTTTTAGTCATTTTTTGGTCTAAATGTAACCTATCTACTCTATGTGAGAATCATATTAAATCATACTTGAAAAATTTTAGGGTTGTCTTTTCTCTCCCTTTTCTATTCACAATAAATGCCTAAATTCTACTAAGATGGAAATGTTATTCCTTAGATTGCTGAAGCTCAAATATTGTGTGACAGTAATGGTAGCTGAGAGAGTCCATGCTAAAATAGCACCTAGTAGAGCTTCAAAGACTTGCCAATTATTAACCATTCAAATAACCCTGAGAGGGAGTTCTGTTATTATCACCAGTATGGTAGATGTGAAACTGAAGATCAAAGAAAAAATAGAATTGATCTAGTTTACAATACTCAGTGTTGTTAGTCAAACAAAATTTTTCTAAATCATGTATTCTGCTCTTCATGGACTATTTTTCATGGGATAAATATATTCATGAGCATTACTTGGACCTTAGATATAGTGGATGGGATCTCCTAAATGATACTGCTTGCATACATATTTGGATGACACGTAGATTTGTCTTGTTTTCTTTTATGTTTGATTTTTAATCTTCAGGCCCCATAACTGAACATATTTTTGTTAATCTACCGGGATCCTTCTCTCTGGAGCCCACAATGCAGGGACAGGAAGCAAAATTCCTCACAGAAGTTTAGTCATCTGAAGATGAGGGAATGCATTGAAAATGCATTGAAAAATTCCCAACGCTCCATCCAAAGAGATCATTCACGTATTCTTTTTTTTTTTTTTTTAATTTTTGGGTCACACCCATCAGCGCTCAGGGGTTACTCTGGCTCTACACTCAGAAATTGCTCCTGGCAGGCTTGGGGGACCATATGAGATGCTGGGATTTGAACCACTGACCTTCTGCATGCAAGGCAAAAGCCTTACCTCCATGCTATCTCTCCAGCCCTCATTCACGTATTATTTATCATTTTGCGGACAGGCTCTTTCTTGACTTATTTTAATTTGTTGAAATTAGTCATTCTTTAATCTAGGCATTTTTCATTCATCTAAAACTTCTAGATTTATCCACATAGAATATAAGAAAAGTCACCTGTGTGTTAGCCTTGCTAAGGTTAGCATACAAGGTCCAGTCAAGTAGGATGACGTGAATATATATTATATTGTCTCTGTTTGATGAAGTTTAGGACTGTGGACTGCAGGAGAGGGTGAGAAATAAACCATTTGAAGCAATAGCTTAAATTACCAAAGGAAAGGATATGGTATACCAGAGATGGAAGAGAAGGCACTGGCTAACACTTGATTATAAAGTAATTCTTCTACATGTCTTCAATGTAGCATAGGATCTTAAAGACTCTGTATGAACATGAAAGAAAATGGGTTAGAAAGAAAGTTTAGTTAGAAAGTCAAGGTGTGCAATGCAAATTAGTGCATAATTGCAAAATATATAATTGGAAAATAAACAATATTTATAATAATTACTACTTTAAAAAGGGTATTTATGTATTGATTTTGTTTAATTCAGTGAGAGGGAGGGAGGAGCATCAGACTCAATTGTTTCCATAACACAGATCAGTGTGAAGTAAATTAACTTACTGCTAACATTTATACAAGTGATGTCTCCAGAGAGAGTGGATATATCCAGAGGGACAGTAATAGCTTTAGGTGAAAATGAGAAGATACTTCATGTTTGCTGGTTTGAAAAGCATGAATTTACAGGGAGTGCTGAGCACTTTTACTTGATTTGTATAGCTTTGAAAAGCAAGTGAGTATTAAATACATAAGCATCACTGGATAGGAAGATAGTGCTCCTTGGTTTCCGAATTCACCTGTTATAAGGTCATGGATAAATAATCAGATAAATAATGAATTAATAATAATAGATAATTACCCATTATAATTTAATTATACACAAATTTATATTGTATTAACTAATGTTTTTTATTATATCAATATATAAATCACCTTAAATTGTACATATATATTACATATACATCATTATTATTATTATATAATAATACATTATGTAACAATACATAACATAATTATGAATATTTATGATTATATAATGGATAATAATAATAATGAATTTCTCTCTACCTCTTTATTTTGGAGGGGTTGGGCCATACTTGGGAGCTTTAGGGGTTACTCTTGGCCAGCCTCTCAAAAATTGCTCTTGGCAGGCTCAGGAATCCGTATGTCATGTTGGGAATTGAACACAGGTCTCTTCCAGTCAGCAAATGCTCTACCACTGTGCTATTGCTCTGGCCCCTTTACGACCTCTTTTATTCTCACTTGTTTATTATTGTATTATAGTTTATTATTGTTTATTATTTTGGGGTAATAAAGGTAGAAATCAGGATGATTGTGTGTGTGTGTGTGTTTGTGTGTGTCTAGTTACTCAGGCAAAGATTTTCATCTTCTCCATTTACTGGAATATACTATTTAGATTAGGGCCCTGCATGTAATAATAATGCAATACATGTTTTCTGAATCACTAATATATAAGAATTATTTCAGTCTAAAATCACCAACTATGCTAACTGAAAGAGATGGAGAAAGCATGTTCAAAGCAACATAGATATTCATAGATTAAGGTGATGCTATTTATGTGTTTACTTTTTTAATTCTTTTTAAATTTTGGGTCACACATAGATGAGCTCAGGGCTTGCTCTTGGATTACATAATTAGGTATCACTCACACTGGTGATTACAATGTACCATATAGGGTTCCCTGGGATTAAACTCATGTCAGTTGTATATTGCAAGTCCCTTACTGTCTTTTTGGCTGCTAAATTATTTCTTTGAATTTATAAAAAATAACACTTATCAAAAAATTTTATATCAGCTTTTATTTAAAATATTTATTTTCTAAGATTTTTTCTTTTTTATCAATGTTTTATAACACTAACTTCTTTTATATATATATATTTTTTACTTAAACACCTTGATTACATACATGATATTGAAAAGGGAAATCAACAACTAGTTACACCAGCCCCCACTGCTGTAACTCATGGAACTTGAAGGTCATGTTTTGTAACCAGAATTCTGTAATTTTCTATGCTTATACCTGCTTTTTTGTATATAACCCTTTTTGTCCTAAAAAGGAAGTTTATACCAACCCTAAGCTCATGCCCTTATAAGGAACCTGTATTACCTTAGGGGATGTCATGCCCTTATAAAGAACCTGTATTACTAAGGAGTGTCTCAAGCGAATGTTATGACCTTATAAGAAAATCATCCCTACCACCTCCCCCCCTCCCCTTCTTATGGTATATAAGAATGAACAAAGAAAGCCACGTGGCCCTTTGCCTCTGTTCGGTTCTGGACAGGCACTGGATCCTGGCCAGCCAGAATAAAGAACCCACTTGAGCTTTTGCCTGAGTGACTGTCTCCTTATTTCTCTGCATTGGAGCAGCATCTGGACTACCGAGCCTTACAATTGTGTTTGGGCAGTCATGTGAAGAACACCACCCATCACCAGTGCAACATTCCCATCACCAATGTCCCAAATCTCCCTCCTCCCCACCCAACCCCCACCTGTACTCTAGACAGGCTTTCTATTTCCCTCATATTTTCTCATTGTTAGAATAGTTCAAAATGTAGTTATTTCTCTAACTAAACTCATCCCTGTTTGTGGTGAGCTTCATGATGTGAGCTGTAACTTCCAGCTCTCCTCTCTTTTGTGTCTGAAAATTATTATTGCAAGAATGTCTACTAACTTCTACCACTTCGACCATTTCTGCCACACCATCTACATACCCAATTACACTGCTCTCTAGAATAGGAATTCTTCATCAAGATCAGTAACCCTTTGTGAAATTCATTATTGCCTCCTAAATCCTATGTACTAAAGAAACTATGTGTCAAGTTGGTGGCTTTTGTGCATTTTACTAGAGAAAGTTCCTATAACTTTCTTAAGTGTTTAAGAGTATCAGATAATTCCTAAGATTGTGATTCATGTCCATAAAAAATGTTTTTCTTTTTTGTACTTGTGATTTTATTGATTTGTCTGTTTCCTTGAGATAATATTTTTTCTTTCAATTTTCATCATTCTAGTTGCTATTTTTAAATGTTTACTCTTTAGTTATCCACAGTAAGTGCTATTCTTGGTTCATCGGCCACATCTGATCCCAGACTTTTTTCTGTCTCTTTTTTATCTGGATAACAGTATTGGGATGTACCAACTGCAGGATTGTCCTATCCAACCCATCTGGAACCTTCACTTCTCCGTGCTACCCCAATGACTATCCCAACAGCCAAGCTTGTATGTGGACCCTCCGAGCTCCAACTGGCTATATCATTCAGATAACCTTTAATGACTTCGACATTGAAGAAGCTCCCAATTGCATTTATGACTCATTATCCCTTGATAATGGAGAGAGCCAGACCAAATTTTGTGGAGCAACAGCCAAAGGCCTGTCATTTAACTCAAGTGCAAATGAAATGCATGTGTCCTTTTCAAGTGACTTTAGCATCCCAAAGAAAGGTTTCAATGCCAGCTACATCAGAGGTATGTAAACCAAAGGCAGCGCCAACCTTCTGCTTTCATTTAACATGTTTTCCAGTAAACACAAGGACTAGAAGACAGAGCTATGCTCTTTTATGTGAATGTGAATGATTAGGATTCGAACTTAAGAAAAAGAATCTGTTAATATTCTGTGAGCATACTCATTAGCAGTATATATTTACCAGATTCAAAGTCTGGTTAGAATAAATCTGAGTTCTTTCATATTGTTTATATTCAGAACCTTTAAAGACTGGTTGGAAGACAGTAGAAAGTTCACAGCTAATAATTAAGATTTGTAATTCTAATATCTCTGCACTTAGCCTTTCAACTTATTTACAAATCATTTTATTTTAGGCCTTTAAAATATTGCCTTTTAAGGAACTATGCTAGGGGACAGATATAGAAAATTAGCATATCCTTTAAAATAGAATTTATTTTAAGTTAATAAATTATCTTAGGTTAATAATGTAGTCTAAAGAAAGCCCCGTGGACATTGTTAGTTGAAGGAGATGAAAATGCTTTTTATCAAATAAGTCCCAGTATATAGTATGTCATAACATTTTAATAATCAATTTTCTCTAATTGCTGTCTTTACTTAAGGAAAACTGAAGCTTAGAGGCTATGAGTTTTAGTTCTATATATCTTTTTCTGCTGAGCTCTTTTAGTAGATGTATACTGAGAAGAAAAAAAATACAATTGTGAAAATCACCCTTCCTGATATAATGTTCTGTCGGTATTTATTGACTTAATTGAATAGTACTACTTTATTAAATGTACATGCTTTACTTTTTCAAATATGAGAATTATAAAATATGGAAACTTAAAAATAGAAGAACAAATTGAGATTGCCTAGATGAGTTTTCCAGCTATAACTATTATTAAAAATGGTTGATACATATGTTTTCCTGTAGCTTTTTTATTTAAATAAATCACATAGTACACTGGGTTTATACTGCAGAAATATCATTTTGAGTGGCCATGCCTATAAATTTCATTTTAAGAGTGGATAAATACTCATGATTCTGTTAAATTTCATCATGTATTTTATCATAGGATACATACATTAAGATTATATTTTCATTCTAGTCCTAATCTCTGTGTATATTTACAGATGTGAAACAACACTGATATGAATCCAGTGTTAGATTGTGCTTAATTTTATGCAAGGCTACTCCTTTCTCAAATCAGTATGTTTCACAATGTCTATTTTGTTAAAATAAAGTTAAACTAATTGTATTATTTAATAACTTATATGGCCCAGGATTTATAAAGTGTGCATTCAATTATTATGTATATAATAAGATAAAAAATTATTAGTAACCACTAACAGCTGTGTGTCAGTTTGGGCATAGGTACTGTTCTGATACATTGTAGACACTCACTTGTATAACTTTGCCACCTCTGTAAGTCATATCATTGTTTTCCTTTATTAATAATTACTTTATTTAAGCACCATTGTTACAAAATTGCTCCTGGTTGAGTTTCATTTAGAGAATGTACACCACCCTTCACCAGTGCATATTTCCACTGACAATGGCCCCCGTTTCCCTCCTACTCACTCCCTACCCTGCCTGCCTGCCTTTCTCTCTCTGTCTCTCTGTGTTTATCTCTCTGTCTCTGCCTCTCTCTCTGTCTCTCTCTCTCTGACATTGTGTTTGATCTATTGCTAGTTAAGGGATATCATGCATATCACTTTATCCCATCATTGTCACAATGAGCTGTTCACTACCCTAACTATATTCATCACTCTTTCTGGCAAGCTTCCCATCATGGACTGATCCTCCTGGTCCTCATCTCTAAAAATAATGGATATTATTACCATATTATCTTTTAGTTTTCTCATATTCCACAACTGAGTTAGATTGTTCTGTTTATCCCTTACATCTGACACATATCATTTAGCATAATAATCTCCATATCAACCATGTAGAAACAAATTTCATGACTTCATTTTTCCCAAGAGCTACATAATAGACTATACTGTAGATGTATAGCATTTTCTTTGCCATCATCTGTTCTTGGGCATTTGGGTTGTGTCCAGATTCTGTTAGTGCCTTGACAAACCTAGACATTGTTCTCCTTTAAAAGATGAAGAGATTAAGGAAGAGAGAGGAGGATAACATGCTCAGGTTACAGGGGCAGGAGAGATAACACAGTGGTAGGATGTTTGCCTTGCACGCAGCCGATCCAGCTGATCCAGAATGGATGATGATTCGATCCCTGGCATCCCATATGATCCGCTGTGCCTGCCAAAAGCAATTTCTGAGTGCAGAGCTGAGACCACCAGGTGTGACCCAAAAGCAAGCAAACAAATAAATGATAAAACTCAAAAAACAAAACATGCTCAGGTTACAGCACATGAGGTGGAAAAGCTGGGTTAGGAGGTAACACCTTCTGCTCCCTTTCAAAGCTAATATTTAGTATCTCTCAAGGGTTAGCTCAAATGCCATACATAAAAGAAATATAGCTTAATTGGTGTTTTTTGTTGGTTATGTGCATATTTAGTAGACTTATCCTCCTTGAAGCTGCTTTCACTTGATTTTTAGTAACAGCCCAGTGATGAGAAAAAGCGCATAGAATACAAGTATCAACAGGAATGAAGCGAGCAGGGTTCTATTTGTGTGAAATAAAAATCTGAACCATTAGTTATTGGCTATGTTTTTAAAAGCTATTTTAAAAATAATATGATTTTGAAAAACAATAATACATAGGGTTTACCTTAAATTGATAGTCTCCTTAATTGCCTATCTGTTATTTCAAGTAAAGGGATTTAAAAAAATACTTGCTATCTGCTTTCCTAGTATAACTCAGAGGTTTAGGTGTAAAATCTAACTATGATGGAAAAAATGAGTGGGATTACTTCCTTTTATTATACTTGATATAAATTTATAAATTAATGATATAGACCAGATGAACAGAGAAGAATAATGTGACAAAGGGTGGGTAAAATATAATTAATGAAGAATACTAGAAAGGCTGTGTGTTTCATGTTTTGCATATTGTTAGTCAATATTAGAAATTAATCTGGTTTAATTATTATGTTTTCTCCTAGTTGCTGTGTCCTTACGAAATCAAAAAGTCATTTTACCCCAGACACTAGATGCTTACCAGATCTCTGTTGCAAAGAGTGTCTCTATTCCAGAACTCAGTGCTTTCACACTTTGCTTTGAAGCAACCAAAATTGGCAAGGAGAACAATGAATGGACAGCTTTCTCCTACTCAGATGCATCACTCACCCAGTTACTCAGTTTTGGAAAAGACAAGAGTGGTTACTTTCTATTTATTTCTGGCTCAAAATGCTTGCTAAACAGTGTTTTACCTGTAAAGGACAAAGAAGACATTTTTACAGAAAGCTTTGAGCAGCTCTGCATGGTTTGGAATAATTCTTTGGGCTCTATTGGTATAAATTTCAAAAGAACCTATGAAGCATTTTCATGTGATTCTACCATTAGTAAAGTTATTCCTGGGAATGGGAAATTGTTGTTGGGCTCCAATCAAAATGAAATTGCCTCTCTAACAGGGGACATTTATAACTTTAGACTTTGGAATTTCACCATGAATTCCAAAATCCTCTCCAATCTCAGTTGTAATGTGAAAGGGAATGTGGTCGACTGGCAAAATGAATTTTGGAATATACCAACTCTAGCTCTCAAAGCTGAAAGCAACTTAAGCTGTGGTAAGTTTGTGGCATACTTTTTATTTTGTTGTGAATGGGTCTGTAAATATGGGTCTATCAAATAACAAATTGCACACATAAATGTGATCTGTGTATACATGCATGCGTGTGATTATTTACACATATATTTAATGACAGATTTTGGTTCTCTCATTATAAAGTTTTCCTAATATCACAAAATACCACATGTTCACCCATCATTGACAAGATTTATAATAAATAGCTCTAAAATTGACAATATTGACATCAGAACAGAAGCAATAAAAATAAATGGGTTATTATTTTTAGTTAAAGATACTACATTAAAAAGTTAATCTTGAGAATTATTTTCAATAAAATATATAATACAACTTAACCTTAGAATAAATTTTTTTATGGTTTATACACAATTAGTATCTAAATTTATGGTATTTACTACCCAATTAAAAATAAATATCAGGAGTGTTCTTTTTATGAAAGTCCTGGTAGCCAGAATTACCAGTGTTGTTAAATTATTTTTCTTCTATGTTAAAAGATTATTATTCATAGTGTATTTCAAGTAATATTTTCTTTTAACTTTTCCCTTATGAGAATGATTTGTAAGAGGGGCTAGATGCAAAATACACAGAAAAATAATTCTTTGTAAGAAAAATATTTGAAAATCATTAATATATTCTCTATGTACCAATACTAATTCTAAAAGTACTTAATTTTATTTAGGACAGATTCAGTTACAAAATCATTATCAGGTTTGAATGTCATATGACTAAATCTAAAACAAAGTGTAATTTTAAGTCATGGAGCTAATCCTTTATTAAAGTGGGGAAGAAGATTGCTCAATAAGAAGAAGTCATATCAATGTGCTTTTGGAGAAATTCATTCAGAAATTGCCAGCAGTTAGAACAAAGGAGGACTTATTGAGACTGGAGACCATGTAGTCCTTCTGGCTTAGAAGCTCCTTTTCACCTATTTCTCTCTTTGAGTCACTTATCTTGCTAGGTTGCATTTTATTTACAGAGATGGCTACGAGCTAATACCATTTGAGAAACATTTCTTCTGCATTGTTGGATAAAGGGTAAGCCACAATCCTATTCCAGATGGAGATTCCAGAACTTTGATGATATCTGGAAAACATATCCTCTGCATTGCATCTTAAATACTATACTATAATGAAATATGGGATGCTAGGATATAACACGTCTAAACTTCTCTAAGACATCATATAGAACAGGGGTTGAAAAACTATATGCATCTGTGGCAGGACCAATTTTTAAATAAAGTTTTTAATGAACACAGCCTGAGATCATGGAGTTTTGTATTTTGGATGCTACTCCTAGGCTTCAGTGGTAGAGCTGATGGATTGATTTTGAGAGACCAGATGATCCACTATTGTAAGATATTTACTGTCTGACCCTTAAAGAGAAGCTCTGCCAACACTTAACACTAGTCTGGATAATCAGAAGGATTCAAGTGTCTGAACCTGCTCACTCTTTTGAGCCAGAAGCAACAAACGAACCACTTGAGATGCTTAGTCCCTTCAACATTTGTTTTCCTTTATCTATATTTTGTCCATATAAAATTTTAGATGATTTTATTTTTCATAATACTTTCCTTTATTTCAAATGAGGTAATATTGGTTTCTAGCACTGTACAAGTTTCAAGTATACAAATGTGTATGCATTATAATCTCTCTATATTAAATGATTAGTATCTTAGGTTTTTTTTCTTTATGAATTTCAAAAATGTACACTAAGGGCAGAACTTTTCAAAATCTCAGAATCTGTGCCCTTACTTGCTAACAATATAAATGTCATGGAAACTTTTGCTTAAATATTTTTTGCATGTGGGAGAAAATAAACAATAGTAACAAATGTGCATGTGACCAGAATAGAGAAATTTACTATTGAGGGCTGGAGCAATAGAACAGCATAGAGCCAACCTGGGTGTGATCCCTAACACTACATATGGTCCCCTGAGCCTGCCAACAATGATCCCTGAGTGCAAACCAAAGAATAAGCCCTGACAACCAGCAAAAAATATTTAAATATATTACTATTAAAATATATTATTATTAAAATTATTATTATTAAATTAAAATTTGCCTTTTATATTCTAGATGAGCTATCATTTATCCCTTTTCATGCTCCTTTGGCTACAATTCATTTGCTTTAAATCACTGTTGCATTTTTAAAATTTCTCTAAAAGCTATTGATAAGACCTTATTATGTTCTAAACCATAGACCTCAAGTTCCTGGAAAGATGAAACATTTTATTTTAGTCCTGTTGCAGAAGTATTTATTAATTAGTGTCCTTCTTACTCTCATTTTATGTATTTTCACTTACACATAGTTTAGAAGATAAACTATTTTTAATAAATTTTCTGTATTCTTTTCATCTTTTGAGGTACTGTGATTTTCAGTATTTGGTGATGACACTTCTATGTATTCATGTCCCAACATCATACTCACCACCAGAGTGAATGATGCCCTGGAATAATTTTGCAAAGGACCTCTCCCAAACACCCTCCTGTCAATGATTTTAAAGGCTTTATTCTCAACGTTAAAAATTGAATTTCACATTAATATTAATTTTCAATGTTACCCACTCTATATTCTTCCCACCCCATCTTTCTTTCTCTAATTAGATTGCTTCTGACCTCAGCAGGCATTTATGCTAAAGACTCCCTACCTAGTCTCTTCTTTCACTTTATCCAGGAAATTGATGCTTAAGGAAATAAATAGTCAAGGTGTGTAGTAAAATGCACCTCTTCTGTTCTCATGGCCCAGGATTAATATCTGGGCATCCTTAGATTTTTTTTTAGGCTGTTTGGGGATTCCATTCTCAGGTTTATAATTATCATTCATTTTCAAATATAGGCTTATGGAATTTCATCATCTGTGTGTTTTCTTTCTTTTGCTTTTTTTTTCTTTTTTTGAATTTTTTGGGTCACACCCGATGATGCTCAGGGGTTACTCCTGACTATGAGCTCAGAAATCGCTCCTGGCTTGAGGGGCTATATGGGACGCCGGGGATTAAACCAAGGTCCGTCCTGGATCAGCCACGTGCAAGACAAACGCCTACCACGGCGCCATCACTCAGGCCCCTATCTGTGTGTTTTCAAGCTGATTCCAACCAAGTTATTGCACAAGCTCAAAAGAGTTAATGAATTTTAATTCCTTGAACTTTCTCAATGGTTTTATTGACATTCCACAGTTGTGAATACCCACGTTCTGTAGATCCTGATATCCTGAGTTGTGCTTCAGGGGTCATCATGGGAGAGGAGCTTCCTTGAGCTTAATCATCAGCTCTGGGAGTTGAGGAATCCAGTCACTTATTAATGGACAGGAAATACCTGTAGCAGAGATTATATCTAAGCTTGTTAGCTAAGTAGAGCTAAACCAATAAAACAAAAAGTATGTTCTAATAGCATTTTAACCTTTCCTTTTTATATCTGTAACATTGTGGCTTACTGTTTATGGAAATAATAATTTCCCAAAACTAAAGACTAGTACAGTAACCAATGGGAATTAGACCTTCATAGCCAACATTCCAGTGACCTGACAATGGATGTTAAATAATGCATTCATTGCAGAGTCAACTTACGATGGAAAATATGCAGAACTTCAAGGGCCTATTTCTAAACTAATTTTAACATAAAAACCAGTTAGCAAAACAATCCGATAGATAAAACATGAATATATATTGTCATTTCTTTCAAATATGGGATATCTTAGTCTTAATAAAAATCAATAAATTACTGACAAATGTTTAATTTTAGAATGTATTTTTTCAGTGCTATTTCATAATTTAATGAAGAAAATTTTATCAAGTTTAAAAAATATTAGCTTTTTACTTATGAAATAAAATTAAATATAGTTAAAATAAGTAGTTAAAGGGGCTGGAGAGATAGCATGGAGGTAAAGCGTTTGCCTTTCATGCAAGAGGTCATCGGTTCAAATCCCAGCATCCCATATGGTCCCCTGTGCCTGCCAGGAGCAATTTCTGAGCATGGAGCCAGGAGTAACCCCTGAGCACTGCCGGGTGTGACCCAAAAACCACAAAAAAAAAAAAAAAAAAAAAAAAAAAAAAAGAAAAATAAGTAGTTAAAGTAAGATGTCATTTGTCTATATTAATGTTTCATAGTTTATAATTATATAAAAATCATCATTTTATAATTGCAGATCACCACACCAATCTCTCCATCAGTGAGTGTGTCAATCTATTTCTACCATTATTTCATGTCCTCTTCCCTTTTCACTCTCTAAGATATAATTCATTTTATTAGGCATTTTCGGAAGTGATACTTTATTTATCAATGATTTTTTTGTTTTATCTTGGGTACACCCAGCAGTGTTCAGGGAATATTCCTGGTTCTGTAATCAAGAATCACTACTGGTGGGTTCAGAGTACCATTTGGGATGCCAGGGATGAAACCTGGGTTGGCTATGTGCAAGGCAAACGCTCTACTCTTTATACTATCACTCTAGCAATGACTTTTCTTTTTTTCCATTTTATAGCATTGCTTATTTTTTTTTAGTAAAACCATTAATCATACTCAGGGGCTACTTGGGGGACCACCCAGTTTTGGGAAATCAAATCTGAGCCTCCTGCATTTATAACATGAGTTTCACTTATTGAGATAACTCTTCCACCCTAGCATTGTTCTTTTTTCTTTGAATACTTTTATAATCTACTCACATCTGTAGCAACCAGAGACTATTTTTATAGCAAATTTAAAATATAGGTGCAACCACTTGCCTGAGCTACGATTCTAATAGAAATATTGGCTACTTCCCATTCAATTTTCACAAAGAACAAATAGTACCTTATATACCTGTTTCATTATTTCATTGATGACTGATCTTTCTGGAGGAGTGGTACAGTACAGTACAACTCAATGAATAGTCTAAGTTAAAACAAATTGCATTTACTTAACAAGCTTTGATCAAGTATTTATATTTATTAGCTACTGTGGATGTAAAGATAAGGTACAATTATAAGTATAAACTTTGTTGCTATTCATTTATAGAAATTAATAAATTTTTTTGACTTTCATTTTCAGTCTCAGAGATCTTAATCATTATAGATTGCTCTATACATAGCCATAAAACTTTGATTTACTATTATCTCCTTTTGAATTCCATATTTTTAAGATTATTAAATTAAATTTACTCTATAAACTTATTTATTCTTTGCAAATATAAATGCTTTTGAAAATTGATTTTAGCATGATTAGTTATGAAAAATGATAGAGTTCAATTTAGTAATAACTATAGAGAGAATTAAAATCAGAATATTTTTCTCATTATTGCAATTCACAATTTAGTGCTATTATTATTTAAAATACTGTTTGGATTATTAGGTAGGACATAAAAAGAGTTGTTGCATAGATCTTAATCTTTATTTTATTATAAATTGTCTAAATAAATAGTGTCTCTTTCACCAACAAAAGTTTGGAAGAGCAATAAAGTGAGAAGAAATATTAATAGTGTTAGACCTTTTCATCAACTGCTCACGCTCAGCAATTACTTTTATTTAGAAGAAATTTGGTTCCAAATTTTATAATTAATATCAAATAAATACCTTTGTTTCAGTTTGTTTTTTGAGGTGACTCCCTCTAGGGCTCTATTTAGAAATTCTAAGTTTAGAAATTCTAATCATTGGAGAATGAACCAGAGGCACACTAGGCATAAGCGCTAAACCATTGCATTACATTCTTGCCCTAAAAATATACCTTTCATAAGTATCTTACTGGTTTTTCCTGCCCTTATATCAGTGAATATCAGTAACACATAGGTTACATTTCCCACCAAATAATTCCTTGTTGATAAGTTTATCATTATTAAGGAAATATTGCTTTGAACGTCTACCTGGAAAGTGAGTTTTATGAAGATGGACTGAAATTGGAATTAGGTAGAAGCAAAATGTTTTTGTATGCTTTTCTAACTAACATTTGACATAAAATGAATCATCTCAGTTTTGTAACTGTAATATTTTTTCTAATTAACTTTGTCGCTGTATTGAACTATCATATTTAGACTTTAGTGAGTATTTGTAAGATGTTTCAATTTGCTAAACTGAAAGTGCCCAAAGAAGCCACTGATATTTTCCACATTGAGAGATAGGGGTTTCCCTTATCACTCACTGAAAGGTATAGTTGTTACTAGAATGAATCTCATAAAATATTTGTATTGATTACCTTGTTGTAAAGCATAACTCCTTCTGATTTTCTCTTACTCCCTAAATTTTTTTTATATTTAAATAATATTTATTTTGACCAAAGTGGATTATAAATCATTCACAGTAGTATTTTAGGTACATAGTGACATTGAATCAGGGGCATTGCACCACCAATGTTGTCCTCCCTCCACCCCTGTTCCCAGCATGCATCCCATATCTCCCCTGCTGTGAAAATGGAATTAGACTTAAACAGTTTTCCCACAAAGTGCCTTTATCTTTCTCTTTGTCTTCCAGAGATAAGGTATCAGTGCCAGAAATGGCCTAAGGAGACAATACAGCCAACTGAGTGTGATTTAAGAAGCTCAGGAACTCCAACCTGGTCTCTCTTGCAAGCTTCAGAACCTGAGATTAATAATTTTCAGTTTCACAAGCTTTTTATTACATAAGTCTTTTACTGTACTAGAATGACCTTGAAAGGCTCGATAGTCCAGATGCTGCTTCGATGCAGAGAAATGAAGAGACAGTCATTCAGGCAAAAGCTCAAGTTGGTTCTTTATTCTGGCCCGACCAGAACAGAACAGAGGCAAAGGACCGCATGGCTTTCTTTGTTCATCCTTATATACCATAAAAAGGGGAGATGGGAGAGGGGATAGGGATGATTTCCTTATAAGGGTATAACATCCGCTGAGACATTCTAAGGTAGTACAAGTTCCTTATAAGGGCATAACATCCACTGAGGTAGTACAAGTTATCACATGAGCTTAGGGTTGGTATAAACTTTCTTTTGGGGACAAAAAGGGTTGGATACAAAAAGCAGGTATAAGCATAGAAAATTACAGAATTCTGGTAACAAAACCTGACCTTTAAGTTCCATGAGTTACAGCAGTGGGGGCTGGTGTAACTAGTTGTTGACTTTCCTTTTCAATCCCCACTTCTTGTAGTAAGGCTTCTAATCATAGAAGCCACTGTGATAGGGGGCCTCCATCTTCTGATATTCCTGGTCAGAATTGCCTGCGTGAGCTAATTCTTGTACTGTTGGCATAATACTATGAGCTTGACTTCCCCCACCTGAGCCCAAATGAATGTAGTGAGGCGATTGATTATGCATGGCCTGATGGCTACCAGGAATAGGAGGCCCAAAAGTGGCCCCAGAAGGGGTATCAGATAGGGGAGAATTCCACCCCTTAAAGACCATAAGGGACCGTCTAATAGCTCCTTTTGTCTTTTGGCCAGCTCCTCTTGATGGTGTTTAATTCTGTCTTACACTACTCCCTATTTGTTAGTATAGAAACAACATTCTTCGTGTAAGGCCACACAAAGTCCTCCTTTTTCTGCAAAGATTCAATCTAACCCTCACCTGTTTTGTAATACCACTTCAACCAAGGAGTTGAGCTGGTCCTGCAGATCACTAATAGATTTATATACCATCTTCACATCTGAAATTAACTGTTGCGAGAGCCTGTTATACCTGTTTGATATTGCTAGCCCTGCTCCCTCAGTGGCCAGGCCCACAACCCCCCTTATCCATAGTCTGGGTAAGAGGGTGTCATTTTTGCTAGTTGCTGTGCAGTTATGGTCACTGCTATAGGAACACCAGGACTGTCTGCCTTCTGTTCTGGTCCTATGAGCTGACTTAGCTAGATCTTTAGGGCTTTTTTCTTATTTAGGCTGTGAATTTCACCACAAAGATAAGGAGGTTTCTGCTTTCTTTTTTTTTTTTTTCAATCTTGCAACTTAAAGGGCTGTTGGGGTAGAGAAAACAATAGAGCCCTAAATTTCAGTTGCCTTTCCTGCACTGGGTCAGACAGAGATGAAGAAATTTTATACCTAGTAATAATTTTCTTACTTTTAACATTTTCTTACTTTTAACATTACCAAGGGAAGAATAATTTTTGCTCCTTTTCTAATACTACTCATCTTTGTTAAATGTTAGGGTTGGTTTATTTTTGCTACCTGCTCCAAACTCTGGCATAATGTTGTTTTTAATTGTCATCTTGGCTTATTAATTTCTGTGGACTTTTTTCCCCCCTTATTTCCCTGGTAGCTTTTTTTAATGACCATTCTGCTTCATATTTTCCCTAGAGATTTTATCACCCTAGAAGTCATTAAAGGGAACGTGGTCGAAGATCAATTTTCTGTAGCTACTTCAAGCTGGCAAGGGACTGTAGTTTCAATTTCTAGATAGGGTGAAATCTCATATTTCCCTAAATGAGCAGTTAACTGGTTTACTTCTGCAGTCTTAACACCTGAAAAGGATTAGATTAATTAGATAGGGGAATATTACTTAACCAAATCAGGCCCTAGAGCAGTAAATGGAACAACTTGAATGGCACAGCTATCCTTATTGTATGTAATGATAGCACAAATTAAACACCAGTAATTAAAGCATTATAGTATTATTAATAAGCACAGCTTTGAGTTACTTTAGTCAGACTAATGCTTGCATTTGCAATTTATGATCGGGTCTAGTACAACTAGTAAGAACATTTTCACATAAATTACTTCAAAGAAGTGGGTTTTAAGTTGGGTCCACTAGAATTTTAATTAGCTACAGAAATAGTTTTTCTCTTTACCTTTACCTTGTACCTTGCCAGATATTTGAATAACTTTTGGCTTTTTCTTTGCATTTCATTTCAGCAGCATTGTTGGAGAAATCTCCATCTAGGGCACCCCCACTACTTACAGAGCTTTTCTGAGGATAGGTTGTAGACACCGCAGGTTTATCATGTTGGCTGATGAGTTGGTCATTTTGTAGATGGCCGTGGGTATCTCATTCTCTCTAGGAATTTCCAGAGGTGGCCCATTTGTTCCACTCCTCTTCATGTTTGGAAGAAACTGACTTTAAATCCTCCCTTTTTTCTTGGACAGAGGGTTGAAGATGAGAGCAGGGCCCACAGGCTGTGGACAGTTAGTGCAGATTCAGATACTTCTAGAGAAATCTTCAATTCTCTTACTCAGGCCATTCATCTTGGTGTCTTCCCGGTCTTCACAGCCAAATGCTTAAGGGTGCCTGCTTGTCACACCACATCAACTCCAATTATTTCTCTGAAAGAGGGCTTTGGGGTCCCCTCACTAATTTTAAGATTTCCTGTCTGCATGGGGATCATTCCGCATGCAGAGAGGAAAGCCATTCTGCTTGTATCTTGTGCAAAGCAACATGATGCCATGGCAAAAAATGGTACTGAAAGGTTCTAAGAAAAGAGAAAAGGCAAATATTACTTAACCATATAGAAAATAGAAGTTTACATAGTCTTCTGGCCTCAGTTTATAGGCAGAGGGCACCAGCAATTTACATTACACAAATTAATTCTGAAAACCAGGGAGAATGCTCACTACTTCTGGCAGATTTAGGCTTTTAAAGAATTTATAATTAACAGTCACCAATTTTTAAAACTTTTAAACTGAACCTTAATGATTCTTTTAAATTCTTGACTATTTTTCTTAAAAATTTATTTATTTTTTTAAATGTTCATAAGATTTTTATTACCCCATTCTTCACTCAATAGCATGAAAACACTATAACATGCTTAAAACATTTACACTTCTTTTATGTTAACCTAAAGGCATATCAATAATAATCATTTAGTTTGATTATACAGCTTTTTCCTAATACACATTTTTAATTCCTTTTGCACATCCTTAAACTTTCTGCATTCAGCCACTTTCCTTTCTGCATGCAAGGCAAATGCCCTACCTTCATGCTATCTTTTGGGGAGGGCCTTCTTTTTTTAACTTTTTTACTCATCCTCTAGGACAGTCTTACTGCCAATGACCGCCATGTGCACCCAACGTAGAGCCAGCCTTTTTTAAGGATTAGCTCCAAGTTAACAGCCTAGAACCTAGCACTTGGGTCCTAGGAACAGAAGCTTTAAATTGTTTACTGCCAATTTGGAACCACTTTGCTAAATATTCTTGCATCTAGTGGGACCAAATTTTTCTTAAGGCACTTCTTAAAGATATTTAATACAGCTATGTTGATTTCTTTCTTTTAAATATTTACAACCTAGTACCATCAAAATTTTTACATTAAAGCTATTTTAAGACCCACCATTAAGTTTGGTTAGATAAGCTTGAAATAGAATTGAGTTGCTTTAACAATAAATGCATTTACAAAATTAACAATATTGTTTAAAAAAAAACAGCCACAATAACTTGTAACATTTTCCACCCAATTATTCAATTAAGAAACTTTCAAGTCAGAGAAATTTAAATGCTCAATTTTTCTTCCCTTTTTGACTCCCAGCCTTTAACTAAATACTTTCTTCCTTAGCTCCAGTCCTTCATTTGATATGTAAAGGACCCACTGGAATTATTCTGTTTATACCCACACTCTCCCCAGCCAGATGAGTCTGGAAAGACAGTAACTAGCCCCTGTCTTGGGGCTGGGTGAACTCCTTTTTTTAGATAAGCTTCCATCTCTCCAGGATGAGGAGTTAAAAAAAGCACTTTTTTTTTTCCAGGCCAAAAAGCGGCCAGTTAGCCTTAGTTCCTTTCTCTAGTCACATGTTCATCTTTTTCTGGCCTTAACTAACACATGGCAGGAAAGCTGGGTGATTGCAAAGTCCAGAAATTCTTCAGGGAAAATTTATCCCTGATGGCCATTGAGAAATCTGGAGTTCACGATCTCTAACACCCTCTGCCATGTCCCTAGAATAACAAAGCTGGTTTAACACACAATTTTTGGCCTAAGGAGAGGTAACATTTTTTTCTAGAGTTTCCCTCCATGCTTAAATCAGACAAAGAAAATACGGAACACAGAAACCACAGGGAAAAAAGAAAAAACAACAGACAGACTGACAATGGCGCCACACTGGAACATTTCCAATGAATGCATTCCTTAGCACTTTTAGCCTTTAGAATCAAGTCACTATGAAATGACCCCCTAGCTGGCCATCCAACCTTAAAAGTGGGCCATTCTGCTGCACAGGTGGTTTGCCACTTTCCTTTCTTGATGACCAGGGAATGATTTTGTGTGCAAGTCCTTACTTCTGACCAGTGGTTCAGAGTAAGTTACAAAGGGGTGGCTTGCTGCTGACCCATAATGGGAGAAATAGAAAACCAAAGGAATAGATGAGGGAAAAATGGAAGGGGACAAGGGAAGTGAAAAAGAGTTCAAGGAAATAAAGCCAACACATACCTACACACTTAAACAAAAGGAAAAACAAAATTCTCAAAACAAAGATCTCCAATTAAAAGAAATAGGGTTCACCATGGCAGCCCGGGAATGTCTTCCCACTGTGGCAAAATCAAACTCTTGGGACACCTCCAGGTTTGTGACCTATAGTTTTTGAACCTGTCAGTTCACTACCACCTGGAATCCACGTTGAGTGGGGATTTCAAGTCCTCAGTCACACTACCATTCCCCTATTTCTATTTCCAACACACATCAAATCACGACCAACAACACAAGATACACTGCTATTTCCAACACACATCAAATCACGACCAACAACTGCTTAGAACCCACCTAGTCATCGGTTCACCACTCCACTCCAGACAGATCAAGGCCTCCTGGCTGGCTCGCCAAAGGAAAGGCTTGGTAGTCCAGATGCTACTCCAATGCAGAGGAATGAAGAGACAGTCAGGCAAAAGCTCAAGTGGGTTCTTTATTCTGGCAGGCCAGGGTCCAGTGCCCATCCAGAACCAAACAGAGACAAAGGACCACTTGGCTTTCTTTGTTCATCTTTATATACCATAAGAAGGGGAGAGAGGAAGAGGGGGTAGGGATGATTTCTTAATAAGGGTATAACATCTGCTGAGACATTCTAAGGTAGTACAAGTTCCTTATAAGGGTATAACATCCGCTGAGGTAGTACAAGTTATCACATGAGCTTAGGGTTGGTATAAACTTCCTTTTGGGGACAAAAAAGGATTAGGTACAAAAAGCAGGTATAAGCATAAAAAACTTACAGAATTCTGGTTACAAAACCTGACCTTTAAGTTCCATGAGCTACAGCACTGGGGGCTGGTTTAACTTGTTGACTTCCCTTTTCAACCTAAAGGGGAAGGTAGGTTTTGTAAGAAAGGGCTATAAATTGAGGAGGAGGAAGAATATATAAAAGAACATATAAAAGATAAAAGTCTCAAATACTCTTTTTCTTTAGTACTCTCATCTAAATTCTCAATCTTCACATCTCCCCTTTCCTATCTACTTCTATTCCTTACCAAATTTTCTCTTTCTGCATTCACTCCTTTTAAAGACTAGCAGTCTAGAGTCTATTATTTCCCATGCTACTGACATTAGTTTCCATGGGCCTGCTACAAACACTTGAGTGCAATGTAAAAATCTCAGCTTTCAGCATTTTTAAAACTTTTTCTGCTATATTTCATATAGTCTTAACCTCCATGAATCTTTATACAGCTACATTCTGTAAAATTTCATTCTAGAGGAACCTCTCAAATTTACATCTTTAAAAACAATCTCACTTTACAAAAATATAGGGAGAACCTCCTGCTGGAAGATTGGGCCCCTTTGCTGATGCTAGGTTTAGATATGCAGTACTTGGGCATAACAAATATTAGGCATCCGTTTGACTATTTCAGTGATTTGCTACATCCCCCAAATCTAATTTTTAAAAACAAGCCTTCATCAGATCCTCATCCTAGCTTAAACTGATCCCAGACTCATATATAGATTCTGTTTAGGCCTTTTATAAGATCATGTAACACAGGTTTCCTTAGCTTTCCATCACTCACTTAATGTTTATTGGCCCCACTTTACTCTCTTATTTCCTTTTGTGAGATCCTCTCGAAGTATATCAATTTCCAAGGCTGGAAAGCAGAAAAATCATAGCTCTCTTTCTTTCCCTATTTTCCATGTAGGCATTCAATTCTATATGTTCTATCTTCACATGTCTGATTATATCTTTCTGTTTATAAACTCACTGTTTATCCTCAATGGATACCTAATATGAAGCCTAAATAAATATTACCCATACTTCTTGTATCTTCTTGTTTAGTTGTTATGGAACCTCAAGCATGTTTTAAAATTTGAATCTTATTTTTAGAACCTGAATCCCTTCCAATTTTTGCTTTTTCTTTAATAAAAAGTTCAAATTGGGGGTCAGACTGCTGTAGCAAATAGCAGACAACCAAGCTGGGTTTGATCCCTAGAACCACAGATGTTCCCCTAAGCACTTCCAGGAATCATCTATCAGCACAAGACCAAGAATAAGTCCGAGGCTACTGAGTATGGTCCCAAAACAAAAACAGAAGTTCAAGATGTTAGTATTCATTGCTGGGAGCATGTGTTAATGTATTCAATAGAACATCTCTAATCGTGGGTTTATCACATAAGGTAAGACACAGTGTTCTAGTACGCAGAGTACTTATATGTAGAGAACTCTATACCTTCAACCTTTTTTGTTTTGTTTGTTTTTGGGACACACCCAGCTGCACTCAGGGTTACTCCTGGTTCTATGCTCAGAAATTGCTCCTGGCAGGCTCAGGGGACCATATGGGATGCCGGGATTTGAGTTACTGTCCTTTTGCATGCAAGGAAAAAGCCATACCTCCATGCTATCTCTCCGGCCCCACCTCCTACCTTTCTCTTATACACTTTCACCAACTCCTAGTTAACTCCTCTGGTCTGCTGAGCACTTAAAACATTCAGAGATCTCGTAGGAAAGATAGAAAATGTTGAAACATAACATTAGAATAGCTATTATAGAAATCTCCTTCTAAATAAAATGTATATTTAATTAAATATATTTATTTAATTATATGTAAATAGTCACATATATTTTTCAGTAAATATAAGTTGGCATGAATATATGTGCTTACTTACACACTTGATTATATGTAAATTTATTCTTCTGTTATTATTTAAAATATGCTTTGTAATAAGTTTGTCTTTTGTTTTGTTTTGGGCCACACCTGGTGGTGCTCAGGGGTTACTCCTGGCTGTCTGCTCAAAAGTAGCTCCTGGCAGGCACTGGGGATCATAAGGGACACTGGGATTTGAACCAACCACTTGGTTGCCGCTGTGGTATCACTTCGGGCCCATAAGTTTGTCTTATCTTTTCTACCTCAACCTGTTGGTAAATGTCTGTTAATTGTCAAAAGAGATTTAGTACAACTGAGAAATCCTTGTCTAGAAAATCAGTTCAAAACCTGTTTCCTGAGGACAGTAAAAACCTGAAATGACACAGACACCAGTTTGAAATTATAGAAACATTTCTGTTATTACAAATTACATAGATGATGGGGAGTTGGAGCAATAGCATAAGGATGGCTTGCAAGTGGCTGACCCAGGATAGACCTGGGTTTAATCCCTGGCCTCCCATATAGTCCCTTGAGCCAGGAGTGATTTCTGAGCACAATGCCAAGAGTAATCCCTGAGTGTCACCGGGTATGGTCCAAAAACAAAAGAAAAATAATAAAAATTACATAGATGAGTGTCTATAATCAGAAATATGCATTTGTCAGTAAAACATTCAAATTAACTCACAAAGTCTTGTCATTATATATGTGAAATTAGTCCTCATTGTTCTCCTAAAACTTAAGTATCAAAGGCATTTCTTTTGTTTTATTTTGTGCATTGATAATCTATCAATTGAGTTAAAAATGTTGAAACAAATTTTAATAACCTTATTTACTTTTTCTGGAAATAAGTAAATCACAAAGCATGTAAAAGACTTTCTTGTCAGGAGTATTGAGAGGTAGCCACTTATTAGTCACATGCTTCATATTGTTTTTCCTGGATAACATCACTAGACCCAACTAGCTTATATTTTTATTTGCATCAAGGTTCCTACCTGATCCCACTTCCGGCAGCAGAACTGGCCAGCTGTACAGATTTGGGGACACTCTGTCAAGGTAAGGAATCAGCGTCGTTTTATTCAGTTTCTCTATGTGTCCTATTTGCTCTTTTAATCAATGTCACTGTCTCTGCTTTTATTTTTATCTTAATTTATGCTTGAGGAACAGAAAACAGCAAAACTGAGAAGAATTGCTGGATGCATATTTGCTGCGTGGATGCCCAGTGCAGAAAGAATGTTTTCCCATATAGGATGGCTATATTACCATAAAGCAATGAAGTTTAAAATGTGAATCATTATTTACTATTAGAATAGAGCTAATTTCATTTTCTCCTCTATTTTCTAGGAATGTTGCAAAATACCAACTTTGCCATGCAATATTTTGTAGCCATATTTATTTATAAAAACCAGTGGGGAAAATTAAACTGAACATTCAATTAAGCTAAACAAAAGCCCTGATGCAACTTATGATGCACAATATGGCTTGAATATTAAAATTAAAAAATGACCATACTGATTATTATTAATGGAATTATGCCTAATGGCTATATTATGGTCAAGGTTTTAGTTTTGTACTAAATAACAGCATATCAAGTAATATATTAATCAATTTTAAAATAATATTTTGCTTTACTTTTATCATTGCTTTACCTAATAACAAAGCCTTTTATCTATAATTCTATTAAACATTTCTTTGAAAATTAATATGATGTATATGTCACATTAAAAATTGTGAAGTTACAGGACCAGAGTGGTGGCACAAGCAGGTACCACTGGATGTGGTCCCCCAAAATTCCTTGAGAAGGTAATTTTTTGCCTAATCACTTAAATATCAAATTTAACAAAATAGTAAGTAGTAAATATAAAAAAACTGTTCTTGCATATATGAATATACAAAAGTACTGCAGAGACAACTAAATGAAAATTTTTATAATTTTTATGCAAATAATTTTTCAGAATCCTTGTAGAATTATTGCCAAAGATTTGCATACGGATTTAATCTTTGAGAATTTTAGTAGTGTCAGAAATATGACTATGACATAATCCTTTGAAAATTCTCCCCCGTAATACCCTTTTAAAATCCACTTATTTATCAACATTTAGAAAACTTATTAGGTATATCATTTGTTTTATTTATCTTGTCAAAGACAAAAGCATTTTCTTCTGATATTTTATTTTTCTAGTCTCAGTGTATTGGAAGACTGTTTAAATTACTTGTAAATTGGTAGGTCCAGTATAGACTCCCTTCACTAACTTTTGGGTAAAAAGTAAACTTAGGAAAAATTTCTAGAAAGCTTCAGTAATATTCTGCGTGGTCATAAATGTTCATGATAGATGTAAGTTTAGGATAAAAATTTTCTAGTGTTTCTTTGTGCTATTTCCATAATCTGTGCAGCATGACATCAAAGGTCCTGTTAAATCATTCTTAATAAGTTCTAAAGAAGATATAGCTTTTTTTCTTTTTCTTATTAATTATCTATTATCTTTGGTGACAAGAAGTGGTCTCTACTCCTCTATATATTGCATGTATTAATTATAGATTGCTGATTCATATTAACTGTCATGTTCTTCTTGCAATATTATATCTTTCTCATATTTATTACCAGCTATTCTAAACTCTCCTAGTACTACACCACCCACTGTCACCACTAACATGCCTGTTACTAATAGAACCGATAAACAAAGAAATGGTAAGAAATCATTACTTTTTATAATTGTATAATTATAAAATTGTATAATTGTATAATTATAATTTTATAATTGTATATATGTATATATTGTATATATGAAATGATAAAATTGTTTTTTGGGTACAAGTAGTCAACTTTTAATTGATCTGTAATGTTCTATTGATTTCATATGTACTGTATAATTAATTTTTAATATCTCTCTACATTAATATATATTCATAGAAATGATTTCTATGTTAAGACTAATATCTATCTAAAGAACATAGTAGGGGAGATCTAAAACCCAAAGACAACTTGCCACTTTGTGGGGTGGGGGAGTGTAGGATAGGCCAGGGAAGGAATCACTACAATGATAGAGAGAAGAGCCACCCTGGATTAGAACTATGTGCTGAAAGGAGGTAACATGTGCATAATAATATATTAATAACAGTATGGTAAACAGTATGGTAATGCCTAAAGAAAAAGAAAGCAGTGCCTGTCTTAGAGGCAGTGCGTGTCATGGAGGCGGGAGGAAAACTGGGGACAATGGTAGAGGAAAGTGGACACTGGTGAAATAATTGGTGTTGGAACATTGTACTCCTGAAATTTTATTATAAATAATTTTGTAACTGCAATTTACAGTGACTCAATTAGAATAATTTAATACAAAACTAATATGTATCACAGTATATAGCTTAACTTTTTTTATTATGAGAAATTTTAGATTTACTCTTGCCATTTTGAAAAGTGCAGTATTTTATTATCATTTACTTGCTAATCCAATTTTTACTTGGTGTTGTAAACTATAATTACCAGGCTTTAGATTTTTTGGCATTTACTTTATTACTGGAGAGTCGAAAGTTGTAGTCTAAATGTATGAATACTTAATGTTTAAACAGATTTATGTTATCAAAATCAGGCAGTGTGTTTGTACTTTTGCAAGTCTATTAAAATACATAAGAATTTGTTTTGCTTGTGTTCTCCACTCTAATAATCAGTAAAATGTATATATTTCTGGTTTTCTTTTGCATTGTTAGGTGAGGATCCTTTAAGAGAAAGATTTAAGATTCAAACATTTAATTAAAGGAATTAATGTAATTCATCTTATAGATATGGAAAAAGTTATGCATATTTGTCAGCTTTTCTCTGTAGCAAGTTAGGCTTTTAAGGATTTTTACAATTTGTCAAACTAATTTATTTTTACTGAAGTCAACATTATGTTTTGTATGTTACATTTATATAATTTTATATGTTGAATTATGCTTTTTTTGTTGAGTAATAATTAAGTGAATCATCAATCATTTAAAATTTTTCTTTATATACTTTTCTATTTATATTAGTTATAACTCAAATATAACAAATAGTAAAGAAAAAAGCAAAGGAATTTTCAGTTGAATTGATTTATTTAATCTGCTACTATATGGATTAAGTACATATCTTTTTGGTAGTTGGAAGTAAATATTTTCAGTGTCTTCAAATAAAAGGAATTCCAATGAGGTGATCTCACCATTGCCTTGAACACAGTAATATTCTCAAATATTAAATATTAAAAGCAAAGGAATTTTCTCCACACATTCATTTAGCTGAGACTATGACATCTGCAATGTATCACCAGGAACATCAAACCCTGAGAAAAAAGCCAAAATAGACCACATTTTCTCCTTTAGATTTAAGACATATCAATTCCTCTGTACTCTGTTTAAATTGAAATTATGGAATATCTTATGTGAAACATAGCTATTAATTTTATAAAGTTATAAAGACTTCGACTCAAGGAAGTGTTTATGGTTATTTTGATAGCCACATGAAGATTTATGAAGGAGCAAAAATCCCAGCCCCCTCACTCCAAGAAAGTACCAGTAGCTGATGTTTTCAGTGCATATTTTACATGGATTCCAGCCAGTAGATGGGAATATTATAATTCTAACGAAGCATTTTGCTCTTTGTATCTTCATACAAAGAGCCTCTGTGGCTTTCTCCCCCCAAGGACTGGCACATCCTCTCCTGCCCAAGAACGTTTCTATGATGCTGCAGAGGCTTGGACTTGGTAGAGTGGAGCTGTATTCACTCCATCATGTCATTTCTGACATTCTTGAAAAGAGCCTTGTTTCGTCCATCTCTCTCTGCGTCATAGCCTTCGTTGGCATTTTAACAAAGCAAGCGAATGTTAGAGTTGGTTAAAATGGTCTGACTTGACCACATGAAAGAAAAAAAATCCCTCATGATTCTTTATAATTAAATTAAATTAAAATAACCCCAAATTAATAATTTAAACTATCATTAGTTAATAATTAAATTAATTAATTGAATACTTAAATTGAAATAATTAAAACAATTGGTTTAGCAATTAAATTAAAATATTAATTAAATGATAAATTAAAAATAATTCCAGGTTTAAGAAATAAATATATTAAAGTCATACACAGTAGAAATATTCTCAAAATTGTGTAGACAGATTTCTATACCCTCTGAACAATTTTTCCATATTGTTAAACTCCTTATCATAACACTTCAACAATTTTTTATTTAAATTGACACAAATTTTAGTTTAAATATTTTTATTTTTTGAGAGAGTAATGTCATCATTCCAAAATAAAATAGTACAATTTTTATATCCTCTGAACAATTTTACCACATCCTTGAACTATCTATACTAACTCTTTAATAATTTTACTATTGTTTAAATCCTTGTTATTTTTGTGGAGAGAGTAATATTGTTATTCCAAAATGGAATTAGTACAACTAGTTTTAAAAATAAATGAAAACAATAACATTATGTTAGCCTTTTGTTGGTCTGTAGCCTTCTCACACACATTGGTATCTGAAAACTGCATATCTTCTTAGAAGACAGAGCATTAATAAATTGAGATTCCCTCTCCCTTTGGTATAATTAAGTTGGAAATAATAAAAAAGAGCATCATATGAAAACCAGAACGTTAGTACAGTGGATTTGCATTTGCCTTGTGGCCAACCCAGGTTTGATCCCTGAATCTCAAATGAGCCTCCAAGCATCACACCAGGAATGCTGAGTGCTGAGTTCTGAGTAATCTTAGAGCATTTCAGGGTGTAGTCAAAAAAAAAAAAAAAAAAAAAGAGCATCACTTGTTCACCTCGAGACTAAGTAGAACTTTGTATACATCAGATATGAACTACTTAAAAGTTTGCATGCGGGGGCCGGGCGGTGGCGCTGGAGGTAAGGTGCCTGCCTTGCCTGCGCTAACCTAGGACGGACCGCGGTTCGATCCCCCGGTGCCCCACATGGTCCCCCAAGAAGCCAGGAGCAACTTCTGAGCGCATAGCCAGGAGTAACCCCTGAGCGTCACAGGGTGTGGCCCAAAAAAACCAAAAAAAAAAAAAAAAAAGTTTGCATGTACTGTCAACATTTTTTTTTTTTTTTTTTTTTTAGTTTTTGGGTCACACCCAGTGGTGCTCAGGGGTTACTCCTGGCTGTCGGCTCAGAAATAGCTCCTGGCAGGCACAGGAGACCATATGGGACACCGGGATTCGAACCAACCACCTTTGGTCCTGGATCGGCTGCTTGCAGGGCAAACGCCGCTGTGCTATCTCTCCGGGCCCACTGTCAACATTTTCAGTTGTTTTCTTTTAGTGGTGTCTTTATATCAGCAAGGAGAATGATTAAACTTTTTCACACCTACAAGTGGATTCATTGGAAAATCCCAGTTTTAAGAAAACTTGACATTACTATTGAATATGTTATTTATCTTATCCAATCTTTTGAATTCAAAACAATTTCTGAGTTTTTGATCATGATAAACCTGTGTGGGAAAGTGAAAAAGAGTGAAATAATTGGGCAACAACAAGAAATATTTCTTAAATATAACAATAAACTGCTTTAAACAACTTTTGCACAAGGTTCTAATATTTTGGTACATAGTGTTTTTTTCTTACCTTGCATTGAGATAAATATTGAGATAAATTTCTATTTACAAATGTAATTTTATTTAGGAGCCTCCAAAATGGTGCCAAGAGAAATCTGGGCCCTTCCCAGTGATTAATCTTTAACCTGTTTGGCAGTGCAATGTAGATACAGTGGTGCTGGCCCTCGGAGTGTTGGTGTATCTGAGTCACTCTGGTGGTGCTTGGGGGGACTTCAGGACCATACCTCATGAAGTTCTAAGGCCTTTAGTGTTGTACCCCAACTCAAGGAACCCAAGAATTGAACAGGGGTTAACAACATACTTGGCAAGTGTCTTAACTTTTGTTTCTATTTTATTTTATTTTATTTTATTTTATTTTATTTTATTTTCTCTTTTCTTTGCTTTTTGGGTCACACTGGTGATGTTCAGGGGTTCTCCTGGGCTATGTGCTCGGAAATTGCTCCTGGTTTGGAGAACCATATGGGACAACGGGGGATCAAACCTCAGTCCATCCTAGGTTAGCATGTGCAAGGCAAATGCCCTACCACTTGCACCACTGCTCTGTCCTCATGTCTTAACCCCATGTCTCTCAAACCCCAGAACAATTTGCCTTTTGAATTAATTTTTTTTTTTTTTTGGTTTTTGGGTCACACCGGCAGTGCTCAGGGGTTACTCCTGGCTCTATGCTCAGAATCGCTCTTTGCAGGCTCAGGGGACCATATGGGATGCCGGAATTTGAACCACTGACTTTCTTCATGCAAGGCAAATGCCTTACCTCTATACTATCTCTCCTACCCTTGAGTTATTTTTTAATACATTCAAAATACAATGTCCTGTCCTGTCTTCTGAACCTCTTGGAAGTGGGCCAAAAAGGGCCCAGAAAATTCACTCTACCAGAGGCTCCAGAAGCTCCACTTTGCTATGTGGCCATGCACTCTCTCTAAGGAAAGAACGCCACTGCAACAAAAAGAAAAAATCACACTAAGAATTATACTGGATCACTGAAGCCCAGCATTTCTCCCCAGACTGTTGTCTCTGCTGCATGCTCAGGCCTAAGATGTGATCCTGTGCAAGGCTTCATCCATGGAGAACTCCCCTTCCATGGAGGCAAGTCAACCCACCCAGAAAGGGCAGAACAAGAGGAGTGTGGCCGCACACATCATTTAGCCAATGAATACCACCACAACACGTAGAAAAACCCACAATACAAGTGTGACAAGGAGGAAACAACACAGGCCAGCATCAGACATAGAGAATGAATATGACAATTCTGATGACCAGAAAACGGCCAACCAACTAATCAATCTCTCAGATAAGGAGGTTAGGCAAGAAATATGGAAGAAGATCAAAGAACTCAAAGAAACCATGGGTCGAGTTGGAAAGAACACTAATAAGAACCAAGAAAATATGAAGACAGAAATCACAAAACTCCAAGCTGAAATAACAGGTCAAATAACAGGCCTGAAAAACTCACTAAAAGAATTGAATGACAAGATGAATACGCTCTCCAACAGGCTAACAGAACCTGAGAATAGAATTGGTGCTGTGGAAGATGAGATAAATAACAACTCCATACAGTGAGAGAGATTGGAAAAAAACTTAAAGCAAATGAACAGACAATGGAAAAAATAGTCAAAGAATGGGAAGAGATGAAAATAGAAGTCTATGAAAAGCTCAACAGAAACAACTTAAGAATCATTGGAGTCTCAGAGACCCAGGAAGAAAATTTCCAGGAAGAATCAATGGTCAAGAACATCATTAAAGAGAAAGTTCCAGAGCTAAAGAATATATGTAATCAAATTCTGCATGCCCGAAGAGTACCAACCAAAAGAGATCCCAGAAAAAATACCCCAAGACACATCCTAGTCACAATGATGAATCCCACAGAGATAGAATTCTGAAAGCAGCAAGATCAAAAAAGGAAATTAAATTCAAGGAAACATCCTTGAGATTTACAGCAGACCTGTCACCAGAAACAGTCAAGGCCAGAAAGCAGTGGTGGGACGTAGTGACAAAACTCAATGAAATAAATGCAACGCCAAGAATACTGTATGCAGCAAAACTCACTTTCCGGTTTGACGAAAGAATACATGGTTTCACAGACAAAAAACAGCTAAGAAACTTTACAGACTCAAAACCAGTCTTAAGAGAAAAACTGACAGACCTAATTTAAGACAAGACTGACCAAAACACACATCAAATTTCGATATACAGATGGCACTAAATCCCAGGACAATTCCTTCTCTCAATGTCAATGGACTAAATGCACAGGTTAAGAGACAAAGAGTGGCAAAATGGATAAAAAAAAAATCAAACCAATCTTCTGCTGCCCTCAAAAAACGCACCTGAATAGTCAGAATAAACATAGACTCAAAAAAAAAGACTAGAGGAAAAGTATCCAAGCAAACAATACCCATAAAAAGCTGGAGTGGCCATATTAATATCAAATGATGGAAACTTTATACTCAGGAAAGTTGTAAAGGACAAAGATGGACACTTTGTATTAATCAAGCAGGAAGAAATCACTCTCCTAAACATATATGCACCGAATGAGAGGCCAGCAAAATATATAATACAATTGTTGACAAATTTGAAAAATAATATAAATAACAACACAATAATTGTGGGGGACTTCAACACGGCTTTGTCAATACTAGATAGGTCAACCAGACTGAAACTTACTAGACCGACCTGAGAAGAGAAATGGAGAAAGAAGCCTAGTAGATATATATAGAACACTCCATCCCCAGAAACCTGGACACACATTTTTCTCCAATGTACATGGGGCATTCTCCATGATAAACTATATGATAGCACATAAAACATACCTCCATAATAGCAAGAAGATAGAAATTTTTCAGGCTATCTTTGCTGACCATAAGGCTCTGAAATTATATGTGAATTCAAAAGGAACACAGAAGAAAAACGTTAACGCCTGGAAGTTAAACAGCATCATACTGAATAACCAGTGGGTCCCAGATTAAATCAAAGAGGAAATCAAAACTTTCCTGAAAACAAATGATAATAAAGACACAAACTATCAGAACTTATGGGACACAGCAAATGCAGTACTGAGAAGAAAATTTATAGCTTTGCAAGCACACATCAGGAGAAAAGAAGGGGCCAACCTGAATAGCTTGATAACGCAGCTCATAGAATTAGAAAGTACTCAACAAAAGGACCCAAAAATAGGGAGACAGGAGGAAAGAACAAAGCTGAGAGCAGAAATCAATTAAGTAGAAACCCGAAAAACAATCTAAAAAAGATCAACGAATGCAGAAGTTGGTTCTTTGAAAAAATAAACAAGAATGACAGACCACTGACAAAACTAACAAAAAAAGAGAGAGAAATTTGATAACTCATATTAGGAATGAAAAAGGAGAGATCACTACTAATATGGCATAGATTCAAAGGGTAATCAGAAACTACTTTGAGAAACTCTATGCCACTAAAAATGAGAACCTGGAAGAAATGGATAAATTTTTGCATTCTTATAGTCTTCCACGGTTGAATGAAGAGGGTGTAGCATATCTAAGCACCCCATCACTATTGATGAAATTAAAACGGTAATCAAATATTTGCCCAAAAACAAAAGCCGAGGCCCAGATGGATTCACTAATGAATTCTTTCAAACTTTCCAAGGGGAACTACGACCAACCCTGGCAAGACTATTTCATGAAATCAAAAAAGCCAACGTCACCTTGATACCTAAATCAGACAGAGATGCTACGAAAAAGAAAATTACAGACCAATATCGCTGATGAATGCAGATGCAAAGAACCTCAACAAAATCCTGGCAAATAGGATTCAATGCCTCATTAAGAAGATCATTCACTATGATCAAGTAGATTTCATCCCAGGAATGCAAGGATGGTTTAACATCCATGAATCTATCAACATAATACACAATATCAACAACAGAAAAATAAAAATCACATGATCATATAAATAGATGCAGAGAAAGCATTTGATGAGGTCCAACACCCATTCTTGATCAAAACTCTCAGCAAGATGGAAATGGAAGGAACCTTTCTCAATATAGTTAAGGTCATCTACCACAAGCCAGTGGCAAATATTATCCTCAATTGAGAAAAAAAAAGAGCCTTCCCTCTAAATTCTGGCACAAGACAAGGCTGTCCTCTCTCACCACTCCTATTCAACATAGCACTGGAAGTATTTGCTATAGCGATTAGGCAAGTAAAAGATATTAAGGAAATCAAGATAGGAAAGGAAGAAGTCAAGCTTTCTCTGTTTGCAGATGACATGATACTCTAGAGAAAACCCTAGAGACTCTACGAAAAGCTTCTAGAAACAATAGACTCATATAGCAAGGTGGCAGGCTACAAAATTAACACACAAAAATCAATGGCCTTTCTATACGTCAATAATAATAAGGGAAAAATGGACATTAAGAAAACAACCCATTGACAATAGTGCCACACAAACTCAAATATCTTGGAATCAACTTGACTAAAAATGTGAAAGACCTATACAAAGAAAACTATAAAACACTGCTCCAAGAAATAAGAGAGGACACGGAGAAATGGAAGCACATGCCCTGGTCATGGATTGGCAGGATTAATATCATCAAAATGGCAATACTCCCCAAAGCATTGTACAGATTTAATGCGATCCCTCTAAAGACACCCATGACATTCTTCAAAGAAGTGGATTAGGCACTATTGAAATTTGTTAGGAATAATAAACACCCTAGAATAGCTAAAGCAAACATTGGGGAAAATATGTGAGGCATTAATTTCCCCAACTTTAAACTGTACTACAAAGCAATAGTTATCAAAACAGCATGGTACTGGATAAAGATAGGCCCTCAGCTCAGTGGAATAGGCTTGAATACTCAGAGAATGTTCCCCCAGACACCTTATTTTTGATAAAGAAGCAAGAAATCCTAAATGGAGCAAAGAAAGCCTCTTCAACAAGTGGTGTTGGCACAACTGGCTAGCCACTTACAAAAAATTGAACTGAGACCCCCAGTTAACATCATGTATGAATGTAAAATCCAATTGGATGAAAGACCTTGATATCAGACCTGAAAACTTAAGATATACAGAACAAAACGTAGGTAAAACACTCCAGGACATTGAGACTACAGGCATGTTCTTTTTTTATTTTTAACATTTTATTTTACTAATATTTTTTAATTAAACAACTTTATTACATACATGATTGTGTTTGGGTTTTAGTCATGTAAAGAACACCACCCATCACCAGTGCAACATTCCCATGATCAATGTCCCAAATCTCCCTCCCCCAACCAACCCCCGCCTTTACTCTAGACAGGCTTTCTATTTCCCTTGTGCATGCTCATCATTAGGATAGTACAAAACATAGTTATTTCTCTAACTAAACTCATCCCTGTTTGTGGTGAGCTTCATGAGGTGAGCTGTTACTTCCAGCTCTTTTCCTTTTGCGTCTGAAAGTTGTTATTGCAAGAATCATTTTTCTATAGGTTTTAAGAAAAATGACGCAGAATGGTCTTTCTCTCTCTCTCTCTGACTTATTTCACTCAGCATAATCAATTCCATTTACATCCAAAATTTCATGACTTCATCTCTCCTGACACCTGCATAATATTCCATTGTGCATATGTACCACAGTTTCTTTAGCCATTCATCTGTTGAAAGGTATCTTGGCTGTTTCCAGAGTCTTGCTATGGTAAATAGTGCTGCAATGAATATAGGTGTAAGGAACAGGTTTTTGTATTGTATTTTTGTGTTCCTAGGGTATGTTCCTAGGAGTGGTATAGCTGGATCGTATGGGAGCTCGATTTCCAGTTTTTGTAGCAATCTCCATATTGCTTTCCATAAAGGTTGAACTAGATGGCATTCCCACCAGCAGTGGATAAGAGTTCCTTTCTCTCCACATCCCCGCCAACACTGCTTGTTCTCATTCTTTGTGATGTGTGCCAATCTCTGGGGTGTGAGGTGGTACCTAATAGTTGTTTTGATTTGCATCTCCCTGTTGTTTAGTGATGTGGAGCATTTTTTCACGTGTCTTTTGGCCATTTATATTTCTTCTTTGTCAAAGTGTCTGTCCATTTCTTCTCCCCATTTTTTGATGGGATTAGATTTTTTTTCTTGTAAAGTTCTGTCAGTGCCTTGTATATTTTGGAGATTAGCCCCTTATCTGATGGGTATTGGGTGAATAGTTTCTCCCACTCAGTGGGGGGCTCTTGTATTCTGGGAGCTATTTCTTTTGAGGTACAGAAGCTTCTTAGTTTAATATATCTCATCTGTTAATCTCTGCTTTCACTTGCTTAGAGAGTGCAGTTTCCTCTTTAAAGATGCCTTTAGTCTCAATGTCCTGGAGTGTTTTACCTACGTGTTGTTCTATGTATCTTATGGTTTTGGGTCTGATATCAAGGTCGTTCATCCATTTGGATTTAACCTTCATACATGATGTTAACAGCGGGTCTAAGTTCAATTTTTTGCAATTGGCTAGCCAGTTATGCCAACACCACTTGTTGAAGAGGCTTTCTTTGCTCCATTTAGGACTTCTTGCTCCTTTATCAAAAATTAGGTGATTGTATGTCTGGGGAACATTCTCTGAGTATTCAAGCCTATTCCACTGAGCTGAGGGCCTGTCTTTCTTCCAGTACCATGCTGTTTTATAACTATTGCTTTGTAGTACAGTTTAAAGTTGGGGAAAGTAATTCCTGCCATATTCTTTTTCCCAATGATTGCTTTAGCTATTCTAGGGTGTTTATTGTTCCATATGAATTTCAAAAGTGCCTGATCCACTTCTTTGAAGAATGTCATGGGTATCTTTAGAGGAATTGCATTAAATCTGTACAATGCTTTGGGTAGTATTGCCATTTTAATTATATTAATCCTGCCAATCCATGACCAGGGCATTTGCTTCTATTTCTGCGTGTCCTCTCTTATTTCTTGGAGCAGAGTTTTATAATTTTCTTTGTATAGGTCTTTCACATTTTTAGTCAAGTAGATTCCAAAATATTTTACTTTGTGTGGCACTATTGTGAATGGGATTGTTTTCTTAATGTCCATTTCTTCCTTATTACTATTGGTGTATAGAAAGGTCATTGATTTTTGTGTGTTAGTTTTGTAGCCCGCCACCTTGCTGTATGAGTCTATTGTTTCTAGAAGCTTTTTGGTAGAGACTTTAGGGTTTTCTAAGTAGAGTATCATGTCATCTGCAAACAGTGGGAGCTTGACTACTTCCTTTCCTATCTGGATTCCCTTGATATCTTTTTCTTGCCTAATAGCTATAGCGAGTACTTCCAGTGCTATATTGAATAGGAGTGGTGAGAGAGGACAGCCTTGTCTTGTGCCAGAATTTAGAGGGAAGGCTCTTTTTTTTTCTCCATTGAGGACAATATTTGTCTCTGGCTTGTGGTAGATGGCCTTAACTATATTGAGAAAGGTTAACTATATTGAGAAAGGTTCCTTCCATTTCCATCTTGCTGAGAGTTTTGATCAAGAATGGATATTGGACCTTATCAAATGCTTTTTCTGAGTCTATTGATATAATTATGTGGTTTCAATTTTTCTTGTTGGTGATGTTGTGTATTATGTTGATAGATTTATGGATGTTAAACTAGACTTTCATTCCTGAGATGAAACCTACTTGATTATAGTGGATGATCTTAATGAGGCATTGAATCCTATTTGCCAGGATTTTGTTGAGGATCTTTGCATCTGTATTCATCAGCAATATTGGTCTGTAATTTTCTTTTTTTGGAAGCATCTCTGTCTGGTTTAGGTATCAAAGTGATGTTGGCTTCATAAAAGCTATTTGGAAGTGTTTTTTTTTTTTTTTGTTCGATTTCATGAAAGAGTCTTGCCAGAATTGGTAGAAGTTCCTCTTCAGAGGTTTGAAAGAATTCATTAGTGAATCCATCGTGGCCTTGACTTTTGTTTTTGTGCAGACATTTGATTACTGTCTTAATTTACTCAATAGTGATGGGTGTGTTTATATATGCTACATCCTTTTCATTCAATTGTGGAAGATTATTAGAATCCAAAAATTTATCCATTTCTTCCAGGTTCTCATTTTTAGTGGTATAGAGTTTCTCTAATTAGTTTATGATTATCTTTTGGATCTCTACCATATCAGTAGTGATCTCTTCTTTTTCATTCCTAATATAAGTTATCAAGTTTCTCTCTCTCTCTTTTATGTTAGTTTTGACAGTGGTCTATCAATCTTGTTTATTTTTTCAAAGAACCAACTTCTGCTTTCGTTGATCTTTTGGATTGTTTTTCGGGTATCCACTTCATTGATTTCTGCACTCAGCTTTGTTCTTTCCTTCTGTCTCCATATTTTTGGGTCCTTTTGTTGAGTACTTTCTAATTCTATGGACTGCATCTTTAAGCTATTCAGGTATGCCCCTTCTTCTTTCCTGATGTGTGCTTACAAAGCTATAAATTATTCTCTCAGTACCGCTTTTGCTGTGTCCCATAGGTTCTGATAGTTTGTGTCTCCATTTTCATTTGTTTCTAGGAAGGTTTTGATTTCTTCTTTGATTTCATCTCGCACCCACTGGTTATTCAGTATTAGGCTTTTTAACTTTCAGGCATTAAAGTTTTTCTTTGTGTTCCTTTGTTCTTCATAAATAATTTCAGGGCTTTGTGTCAGCGAAGGTAGCCTGCAAATTTTCTATCCTCTTGATATTATGGAGGTATATTTTATGTGCCAGCATGTAGTCTATCCTGGAGAATGTCCCATGTACATTAGAGAAGAATGTGTATCTGGGCTTTTGGGGTGGAGTGTCCTGTATATATCTACTAGGCCTCTTTCTTCCATTTATCTTTTGAGGTCTAGTATATTCTTGTTGGGTTTCAGTCTGGTTGACCTGCCAAGTGTAGACAATGCCGTGTTGAGTTCTCCCACAATTATTGTTATTGTTATTATTTTTCAGATTTGTCAACAATTTTATTAAATATTTTGCTGGCACCTCATTTGGTACATATATGTTTAGGAGAGTGATTTCTTCCTGCTGTATGTATCCCTTGATTAATACAAAATGTCCATTGTTGTCCCTTAAAACTTTCCTGAGTATAAAGTTTGCATCATCTGATATTAGTATGGCCACTCCAGCTTTTTTATGGGTGTTGTTTGCTTGGATGATTTTCCTCCAACCTTTTATTTTGAGTCTATGTTTGTTCTGACTATTCAGGTGTGTTTCTTGTAGGCAGCAGAAGGTTGGATTGAGTTTTTTGATCCATTTAGACACTCTGTGTCTATTAACTGGTGCATTTAGTCCATTGACATTGAGAGAAAGAATTGTCCTGGGAGTTGGTGCCATCTTTATATCGAAGTCTGGTGTGTCTGTTTTTCAGTCTTGTCTTAAAGTAGGCCATTCTGGTTTTCTTTTAAGAATGGTTTTGAGTCTGTAAAGTTTCTGAGCTGTTGTTTGTCTGTGAAACCATGTATTGTTCCTTCAAACCTGAAAGTGAGTTTTGCTGGTGCAGTATTCTAGGTGAAGCATTTATTTCATTGAGTTTTGTAACTATGTCCCACCACTGCCATCTGGACTTGAGTGTGTCCGGTGACAGGTCTGCAGTAAATGTCAAGGATGTTCCCTTGAATGTAATTTCTCTTTTCGATCTTGCTGCTTTCAGAATTCTGTCTCTTTCTGTGGGATTCATCATTGTGACTAGGATTTGTCTTGGTGTGTTTTTTCTAGGGTCTCTTTTAGTTGGTACTCTTTGGGCATGCAGGATTTGATCGCATGTATTCATTAGCTCTGGTACTTTCTCTTTAATGATGTTCTTGACCATTGATTCTTCCTGGAGATTTTCTTCCTGGGTCTCTGGGACTCCAATAATTCTTAAGTTGTTTCTGTTGAGCTTATCAAAGACTTCTATTTTCATCTGTTCCCATTCTTTGAGTAATTTTTCCATTGTTTGATCATTTGCTTTAAGGCTTTTTTCCATTTTTTTCCTGCTGTATGGAATTGTTATTCATCTCATCTTCCAGTGTACTCATTTTATCCTCAGCTGCTGTTAACCCATGGGAAAGCTCAACCATGTTTTTCTTCAATTATCTACTGAGTTTTTCAGACCTGTTATTTGACCTGAAATTTCAGTTTGGAGTTTTCTGATTTCTATCTTCATATTCTCTTGATTCTTATTAGTTTTCTCTTCTATACTTTCTTTGAGGTCTTTGAACATCTTCCATATTGCGACTCTAAACTCCTTATCTGAGAGACTGACTAGTTGGTTTGTCATGTTCAAATCATCAGAGTTTACATCGTCATTCTCTATGTGTGTCGCTGGCCTGCATTGTTTTCTCATTGCCACCCTTGTATTGTGGGTTTTTCTACATGTTGTGGTTGTATTCATTGGCTAAATGATGTGCACGACCAGGAAGGAAAGTGGAGCGGCCGTGCTCCTTTGGCTCCACCCTTTTTGGGCTTGTAGACTCATGTTCAGGGAATGCTTCTGGGAAAGGCGAGCCATCCTCAGATAAGCCACATACAGGATGAAATTAGGCCAAAAATGGAGCACAGCACAGAAGACAGGCAGATAAATGGTGCTGGCATCTGAGTTCCAGCAGAGTTCAGCCTCCAGCACAGTTCTTAGTGTGATTTTTTTTTTTTTTGTTTAAATGGCTTTCTTTCCTTAGAAAGAGTGCATGCGGCCATGCTCTGCTGGAGCCTCTTTTTGGCCCACTCCCAAGAGGTTCAGGTGACAGGACAGGACACAGACACACACGGGACCTGACTTCTGCAAAGTACCTCTGATAGCCGGTTTTCACGTTATGAAGCACTTCCTTGGTGTGCCCGCCCTTGAATGAGCCTCTCAGAGAGCGAGTTTTCTGGAGCCTCTTTTCGGCCCACTCCCAAGAGTTTCACGCGACAGGACAGGAGACAGACACACACAGGCATCACTCACAATTTCTCACGGTCCACTACAGGCATATTCAAGGAGGAAAGTGCACTCTCCAAGCAAGTGAAAGCAGAGATTACAGATGGGAATATATTAAGCTGAGAAATTTCTGCACATCAAAGAAAATAGTGCCCAGGATACAAGAGCCACCCACTGAGTGGGAGAAACTATTCACCCAATACCCATCAGATAAAGGGCTAATCTCTAAAACATGCAAGGCACTAAGAGAACTTTACAAGAAAAAGACATCTAATCCCATCAAAAAATGGGGAGAAGAAATGGACAGACACTTTGACAAAGACACGTGAAAAAATGCTCCACATCACTAATCATCAGGAAGGTGCAAATCAAAACAACTATTAGGTACCACCTTACACCACGGAGATTGGCACACATCACAAAGAATGAGAACAGTGTTGGCGGGGATGTGCAGAGAAAGAAACTCTCATCCACTGCTGGTGGGAATGCCATATAGTTCAACCTTTATGGAAAGCAATATGGAGATTCCTCAAAAAACTGGAAATCGAGCTCCCATACAATCCTGCTATACCACTCCTAGGAATATAACCTAGGAACACAAAAATACAATACAAAATCCCTTCCTTACACCTATATTCATTGCAGCTCTATTTACCATAGCAAGACTCTGGAAACAACCAAGATGCCCTTCAACAGACGAATCCTAAAGAAACTGTGGTATATATACACAATAAAATATTATGCAGCTGTCAGGAGAGATGAAGTCATGAAATTTTTCTATACATGGATGTACATGGAATCTATTATGCTGCATGAAATAAGTCAGAGAGAGAGAGAAAAACGCAGAATGGTCTCACTCATTTATGGGTTTTAAGAAAAATGAAAGACATTCTTGCAATAATAATTTTCAGACACAAAAGAGAGAAGGGCTGGAAGTTACAGCTCACCTCATGAAGCTCACCACAAGCAGGGACGAGTTTAGTTAGAGAAATAACTACATTTTGAACTATTCTAATAATGAGAATGTATGAGGGAAATAGAAAGCCTGCCTAGAGTACATGCGGGGGTTGGTTGGGGAGGAGGGAGATTTGGGACATTGGTGATGGGAACATTGCACTGGTGATGGGTGGTGTTCTTTACATGACTGAAATCCAAACACAATCATGTATGTAATCAAGGTGTTTAAATAAAATAAAAAAGGGAAAAATAATCTTGAATCTAAAATAACGCTTGTTCTATTTGACATTAAACAGTTCTAATATTAATTTGTAAATCTACCCTTTCAAAACAAAGGTGTTCAAACCATTGAATATAGAGTTAAGTAGTTTCATTCCTATACTGTTAAGAAACTTTGAAATAAATATTTTATAAATAAATAAAAATAAAATGAAAAAATATAAAAAAGAAACAGAATGACCAAAAAATGAAAATATTATTTGGGGGGAGCAGCTAGGTAGTAGTAGTGTTCTTCATCCATCCCATTTTTATGTTGGCATCATGATTTGCAATACTGTTCGTAATAAATATTCAAGAATAGGGTATCCCAACACTACACCTACCACCATAGTGTCACTTTCTTTTTCCTGCTGTCTCAAGGTCCCTTCCCACATCCCAACCATACCTTCTTGGTAAACTCAATTGACTGAATAAAGAAACTGTGGTATATAGACAGAATGTAATACTACTCAGCTCTAAGAAAAGATAAAATCATGTAATTTTCTAATATTTGGATGGAACTGAAGCCATGTATCAAGCTGAATGAAGTTAGTCACTATGAGAGGAACAAATTTTTTTTGAGGGGGGGGCACACACAGTGATGCTAAAGAGTTACTCCTGGCTATGTGCCCAGAATCGCTCCTGGCTTGGGGGACTATATAGATCGACAGAAATCAAACCAGGTCCATCCTGCAATGGCCGCGTGCAAGGCAAATGCCCTAATGCTATGTTATTGCTCCAGCCCCGGACCAAAAAAATTTTTAAGGATATCAGAATAACAATTTATAAATGGCTTGGGCTCTCTTTAATATTTGATATCTTTTCATTTAAGAAAGAAGCCAATGGAAAAGAGGCAGAAAATGTCTAAATTTAGTAAAAATTATCACAAATGTTGGGAAATTTTTATAATATTTTGGAAGTGTAAGTGAAAAAAATATTTACTTTTAATATTTTTCCAGATTTTCCCAAAATGGGGAAATTCTATACTCTTAAACAAACACATGCCTCAGGTCTCCATCTAGTGGTGACTTTTTATTTATTCTCCTAACACCTATGAACATCCAAAGAATGTTCCTAAGATCCTAAAATAAATGAGGAATTTTGTATCACAACAATTTGAATTACCTGTTGATAATCCAGAATGCCCATAGTTTGACATGACAAGCTCTTTAGTGTAAATAAGATTTTGTGTGAAATATTATTATTTTTTAATTTTTATTTTTGGGTCACACCCAGCAGTGCTCAGGGATTACTCCTGATTTTATGCTCAGAAATCGCTCCTGGCAGGCTCTGGGGACCACATGAGATGCCGGGATTTGAGCCACTGTCCTTCTGTGTCTAAGGCAAACGCCTTACCGCTGTGTTATCTCTCCAGCCCTTGTGTGAAATATTATTATTTGATACATAACCCTTATTATTTTCATTCAGATCATTTTTAGAAAAATATGAACTTTTAAATAATCAAAATCCAATAATCTAGTCTGTATAAATTAAGTGCTTTAGTCCTTGGACTTATACTAATTTTGTTTATTTCATTTCATTCAGGAATGACAATATTTTAGTTTGATTTTCTCAGTTTTTCATTGGAAAAATATTACCTTATGAGACTAAATTTTGGCTTTACAAAATGACTAATTTTGTATTTTTCTACTTTCCCCAATAATTATTAAATTATTAAATTATTATTTATATTATCTATTATTTAATTATTAGATAATTAAATTTTTATTAAATCACTTCCTATTATTTTAATTTTTCTCTAGTTTATGCATATTTAAATTAAGACTTCCCAAAATGAAATATGAAGAAAGCTCATTTGCAATAAGGGAGATCTGAAATTTTTGTATCTTTGCAATTTTACTACACTATAACAAGGTATATTTTTATTGTCTATATTTTTACCAAACCTTAGCTGGTAAATGTGATTTTCATTTGTAAAATAAATCAAACTAATTTAAGGATTGCACTTAACTGGAAAACAAAACAAAATCCAGTACTACCTTTTCTTCCCCCTTTGTTTCTGAGCCACACCTCGTGATGCTCTCTATACTTACTTCTGGCTTTTTCTTCTGGGATCTCCTGATAGTGCTCTGAGAAAACATAATAGGTGCTGGAGATTGACCATGTGAGGGCAATCACCTTACCCTATAGTATCTCTCCAAGCCTGAGAACCTTCATTTTTATACATTGGTTTTCTTTTAAAAGCAAGTTAGCCCAATTAAAATTCTGCCCACAAATTTTCTTTCTTTGATACAAACAACTGTGATATAGAATTTTTAAGAAAAATATGATTTATTTAAATTTATATGATTTTATGAAAAGTATGCTATACTAGAGAGAAAGAAGAGAGTAGGGCTCAGGACAGTTAAGTACATGTATGTTTGTTTTTTTGTCAGTGAATTCCTTACCTTGTATTGCAAGTGCTGACATAAAGTGATAAATATTTTATAAAAAATAAAATTAAATTGTTTTGAGCAAGTTCCCACTTTACAAACAAATTATCATTTTATGGAATTAAAAAATATAAAGCATGGGAATAGACAGTATAGAACAATATCAAATCATTGGCCTCGGGTTTCAAAAGTGATTTTCTTTTCTTTTCTTTACTTTTCTTTTTTTTTTTTTTTTGTTTTGTTTTTGGGCCACACCCGGCGGTGCTCAGTCAGAAATAGCTCCTGGCAGGCACGGGGGACCATATGGGACACCGGGATTCGAACCAACCACCTTTGGTCCTGGATTGGCTGCTTGCAAGGCAAACGCAGCTGTGCTATCTCTCTGGGCCCAAGGATATTTTTAAGGGGGCCGGAGAGACAGCATGGAGGTAAGTCATTTGCCTTTCATGCAGAAGGACGGTGGTTCGAATTCGGGCATCCCATTTGGTCCCCCCCCCCCCCCTGAGGCTGTCAGGAGCGATTTCGGAGCATAGAGCCAGGAGTAACCCCTGAGCACTGCCTGGTCTGACCCCCCTTACCCCCCAAAAAAGAATATTTTTAAGAAATTACCTTAGACAATTTGCAGAGCCAAATATCACAAAAACTGTGTTGGTATAGGAGATGTTTCTTTAAATTAGATAAAATTGTGATAATCATTTAAGATGAATAGTTCTTAGAAATATAATTAATGGATTAAATTGTATTTCCAATGAGCAGATGGAATTTTATACAGAATTTCCGTAGTGATTCAAAACCTGCTGGGTCACCCTGAGGTAAAAGTGCAGAACAAAGTGGCAGAATGGGTAAGTGAACCTGTAAAATTGTCTTTTTTGTCTTAAACCTCTGGAAATCTGGTAAAGATTCTCTCTGTGGGTTACTAAATCTACAAAATTATACTGGAACATAGTGCTCATTATAAATGTAGGAAAAGATCTGTAGAAATGCCTATGAATAAAGAGAAGCACATTTTCTTTTCGTTTTATTTTTAATATTATCTTTAAGCACCTTGATTGCAAACATTATTGTAGTTGGGTTTCAGCCATAAAAAGAGCACCCCCCTTCACCAGTGCAACAACATTCCCCCTACCAGTACCCCTTATCTCCCTCCTCCCTCACCCCTGCCTTTTTTCCAGGCAGGCTTTCTACTTCTCTCACTCATTAACATTGTCTTGATAGTTGTCAGTGTAATAATTTCTCTAACTGCACTCACCACTCTTTGAGGGTGAGCTTCATATTGTGAACCGGTCGTTCGGCTCTCATGTCTAGTGTCTCTGGGCATGAGACAATGCTCAGAGAGAAGCATATTTTGAATAAAGAATTATCAAAAAGAATGAGGCTAATATATTAACATGTGGCAAAGAAAAGTACCACACAATGGAAATACACTTTGGTAGGAATTTTTATTTTGAATCTATATACTTTGAGCACAGTTTTTAAAAATAAATTTATCATTTTATAATTATTTGGAATTTTGATACAAACCCCAAAATGCATGAAATGACATATTATGAAAATCTCTTAGTCTACTTGAGAACTATTAATCATCTACTTGGAAATCACTTAGTTTTTTTCTTTTTCAGTTTGATTCTCGAATTTCTCTGTGTCTAAGTATATATGTAAAGAACAGAGGGTCTCATGTTTTCTCCTTTTATGCTAATAAAAGTACTTTACAGTACTTAAATTTTTATTGCCATTTTTGAAAATATATTAATATATATTTAATATATAATGACTAATAATAGGGGAAATATCTTCTTTTTTACAGAAAAAGCTTTTAAAATAAACTGACCTCAGAAATAGTATATACTTAGTAATTGTTTAAAGATGGGAATTAAAGAGTGAAAATTCTAATAGAATTGAAAGAAAACTTAATGGACCAATTAACATTAGTAACTAATTCAAATACTAAAAATTTTAATTTCTATGTGAAAAAGACATTCCAGAAAGTATTTTCATGAGTTCAATTTATTCCAGAAGTGTTTTTTTTTTTTTTTTTTTTTTTGTGGTTTTTGGGTCACACCCGGCAGTGCTCAGGGGTTACTCCTGGCTCCATGCTCAGAAATTGCTCCTGGCAGGCACGGGGGACCATATGGGACGCTGGGATTCGAACCGATGACCTCTTGCATGAAAGGCAAACGCCTTACCTCCATGCTATCTCTCCAGCCCCCCCAGAAGTGTTTTTTAAATGTTGGAATGATTTGAAAAGATAAACTACTTTTACATTCAAATAAACTACATCTGATGTTATTATTCTTAAAAAAATAGTATTGATTTCAAAGTATTTGCTTTAGACAATGTAAGGTTTTTGTTTTATTTCATGTGTTGTTATTTAGTATAGCATAATTCTCACCTAAAGTTATATTGAACTGGAAACTCAATTTAAGGTAAAATATACTAACTAGACTATTAAAGAGGTATCTCTAATTCATTTCATTGATGTTTGTAATTTTAGAAAATTTAATGCTTTTCTCCTTCCAGAATTCCTTAGCAATTATACTCAATCTTAGTAATACTTGCAAAGAAGAGTGTGCATGAAAAAATAAATCCTTTTGAGGGGGTAATAAGTAAGGTATCATATCAGTAATGAAGGGGAGTGTGTACATTTTATGACTGAGACCCAACTATAAACAAGTTTGTAATCATGGTGCTCAATCAAATAAAGAAATTATTTTTTAAAAAAATTATTTTCTGACTGTATTCAAAAGTGCATTTTGACTTATTTATATTGAAAGCACTTTCTTGTTTTTTATAAATACCTGATACTAAGATCCATAAAGATGTATCATAATCATAAATATCCTTCACAATATTGAGCTTCAGTATTTTGATATTTTTTAAAGGTTTATATTGTTAACTTAGTTTTACTACAATAATTCTCATGAGATGATAATAACCAGCAAATTGTGTTATTGTTTTCATGGTTTCCTTGAATGAGTCACCAAAAGGTGTTTATTCTATGCCTCTTTCCTCTGACCCTATTAATGTTGTAGTTATCTTGAGGGACAGTTATTAAAGCCTATTGTAATAAGGGCTACAGAGGAAAATAAAGCGTTTCTCAATAGACCTACTGGATTTCCAGTTTGGGATTTTTACTTATTTCTGGTGAAGGACTATTATTAAAGCCTATTGTAATAAGGGCTACAGAGGAAAATAACGTGTTTCTCAATAGACACACTAGATTTCCAGTTTGGGATTTTACTACTTATTTTGGCGACATTGAACAAGTTATTTAATCTCTTTAAAGTTCAGTTTCTTTATCTGTAATGGGGCAGAGCGGTTAATACCTATCTTGGTTGTAAGGTTAAAAAATAACTCTTGTGAAATTCTTGGCATATGATAATCCAGTGACTGTTATCTTACCTTTTGTTCACTCCTTTAGCTCTCCGGGATTTTCCCAGGGTCTTACAACACTTACCACATATCTTGGGAGGAGGGGGGAATTCGTTTAATTAAAAACATAAGTATGACCAAAACAACATTTCCCATTGTATTTTGTAGCTCAACTCAACTTTTCAAAATTGGAACTACACTGTTTATGTGGTTAATATCAGGTAAATAAAAGAATGAATTACTTGAGAACTAAAAAGTAGTCTCTGAATCAATAATTGCTGATTATACCTAAACAGAAGTAAACAATATACAGACATGTGTTAGATTCTTAATAAAGCAATTTCATATCTTATCTTTTGCACAAGAAGCAAAAAATATGTAGCATTTTTATTGTTGATACAATATTATTTTTATTTAGAATTTAACATTTCAGTGCATGTATTTTTTATATTAAGTACAATTGGCATATGTAAATTTATATATTATTTAATCAATGCATGTTATGATGTATCCTCAACTGTAAAAGGATGGTTACATATAAATTAAAATTTTGTTAGTCTCTTTGTATGTCCTATTATCTAGAGACTGCCTAAGGGTCATACATAGTTTAGTGGCTATTTTTCTAGAGGAGTTTTAGCTTAGTAGATTATCTTTTACATTTCTGTTACTTAAGAATTTTATTGAATACTCTAAGCATTCCATTTCATTCAATTGACAAATAACATCATATCTTGTCTTCACTTCCTTTCTTCCTTCCTTCCTTGCTTTTTTCTTTTCAAAGTATGTTTAGAATCCTTTCACCTATCTCTTCAGCCCCTCTCAGTTAAATTTTAATTTGAATTTCTAGCACCTATTTTATACATTCTCAATAGATTTATCAATTCATATATTTTATATGAACTTAAGATATAGAAGCACTAAAAAAAGAGAATCCAATGGTAAAAATAGTTCTGGCAGTACCATTAAACAAAGCCAATGCCTCTGTATCCATATATCTAAGGGTCTTGAGTATCTTCATATACTTTGTGAACATGAAAGCAAGTGCCAAGAGCTGTCGAGTTTTCTTTGATTATGGAGTCAGTCATTATGTCAAATTATTATGTTAAGAGCAGGTGAAAGAACCTCAACACACATTTGAAAACCTTGCTTCTTTCAGTGAGCTCTCTGCCTCTTTATATCACCTTTTCAAATTCTGTTTTTAATGATTCAGCAGATGATGAGTTGATAGCTAAAATACATGTTTGTGTTACAGTTTTCATCTAAGCATGGGCGAGGACAAGATTAAAGTCAAGAGAAGCATTGTGGATGAACAAAGGTAACACTGGCAAAATCTTAGAGAAAGCCTTTCTCTTCCTCTTTATTTATCGAATAGATAATTGAAAAGAATGAAATGTGACAGAAATATATTAATTAGCTCACTTAAACTATTTATTCAATAATGACACATGTTAATTTCTTCTTGTATTTAAAATTATAATAAAACAACTTGGGTAGGAGTGTATTTTATTAAAATAATATAGAATTAGGACATTTAAAATAGCTTAATGATTTTATTATAAGTCATTATCTTTTATATGAAATTTAGAACATACCTTCAAAAATTAACTTTAGCTTGGGGCCAGAGTGATAGCACAGCAGTAGGGCATTTGCCTTGCATGCAACTGACCCAGGAAAGACCTGGGTTCGATCCCAGAGTCCCATATGGTCCCATGAGCCAGAAGCGATTTCTGAGTGCATAGCTAGGAGTAACCCCTGAGCGTCACCAGGTGTGGTCTAAAAACAAACAAAAAAAATAACTTTAGCTTTATGTAAAGTACTTAACATAAGGGCCAATACAGGGATAAAGTACTGACCTTGTACACAGTAGATCCAAGTTTCATTGGAGCACTTTCAGGAGTGCTCCCTTCACATAGTGTCAGGAGTAAGCCCTGAGCACCATTTGGTGAACCCCCCCAAAACCTTCCAAAACAGTATTTAGTATCTAATGTGAGAAGTAAGTACCAAGATTTAATTTGGGGTGTTGTACCCAGTAGTGATTAGGAGCAGTTCGGGGCTACTCATGGTAAAAGTTGTGGCACAATGCAATTTGGGTGAACAAAGAAATCCTGCATATTTTAACTTTATTATTTTTTAAAAAGCCATATTTTAACATTTAAGTCTATATTTTAAAATTTATATCAAGATTATGACTATGTCAGTCCAGGTACTTTTTGAGATCTGACTACCATACATGTAATCAGTTGGTATTGACTATTACCAGACAATGCTAAAATCAGCCCTTACACTATATGTCATATTTGAGAAACTGTTTGGGAGACATTTAAATTTATAAAGTTACAGTTTTCTGTCACTCAAGCCTATGTGTAAATTAATGGACTTTAGGAAACTGTAGAAAGAAAGAACAATGCACATGTGAAAATCCACATATTAGTTTTCCTCTGGTATAAAAACTCCTAGAAATGCTTTCAAATTCACTTTCTATCTTTCCCTCTCCTTTTTGTCACTTTACTGCCCTTTGCATCATTGATAAATCTTTACAGGCCCTTAGAGATTTTCTTCCAACTGCTACCTACTAGTTTTCAATTTATTTGTTCCCCAAACTTCTGTTTTCAATTCAGTTGTGACACAACACAGGTTTTCACAGCAAATAGTACCGTCTCACCTCATCAGGCAGGAAGTAAAAGAGATGCATTTATTCAAAAAGAGAATGATTAATTTTAACTGCAGATAGGTCTTGACTTTTTAGAACTCTAAAATGATTTCTGCTTTCAGGGTGAGAAAGGAATGAGCCCAGAAATAACTTAATCATTCTTGAATTGCTGAATTTACTTATTCAGCATCAGACACACTATATTGGGATAATTATGTTCTCAAGATTCAAGAGAAGGTCAAGGTCATATTTCCAACTTGAAGTTCCCAGTATTTGGAGTGGCAAAACTTATCTTCTGATAATAAGTTAATCAAAGGATACTTTTTATAGACCATATTAAATACTAAGATTAAATATTAAGAGTCACAGGTTCACCATTATCCACATTTGTATTTCCCAATCTGAAATATTCTTTATATCTGATTAGTAAGCAGTAGATTGAGAATGAAATAGCTCTGCAGGGTAAATCATGAGAACAAAAGAAAACTATAAATTTAGGATTAACAAGATATTTAAGGAGTAGAATTGATCTTTAATCATAAACAGCAAATCTTGTTCTCTATTTTAGCCCCACAAATATATTCATTTTATTTTAATTTATCAATATAGAAGTTTATAAATAAAATATGTCATACCTTTCTACTTATAGTCATTTGACTTTATATTATTGTAGAAACAATTTCACTACCTAAATTTTTGTAGATGGCCCATAATTAATATTAAAATATAATTCTTTATCTGATGTCAAAATACTAATTTATCCTCAGAAAATAGAACATTTTGTTGCAAAATAAAAGCTTTCTTGATAATGGAAACAGTTTCTTTTACAAATAATACAATAATATCATGTAATTTTGCTTCTAAACTGATCAATAATTTTTATTTCTGCTACTGATTTTTATGATTATAGTTAAATTGAAAATGGTATTGCCTCAATTATAGAACCAAAAGCTTTAATTGTAACTTTAGGATTCATCTATATTCCATATAGATATAATGTTTAGATTGGGGGCCACAACCAGTGCTGCTCAGCGCTTACTCCTGTCTCTGTGCTCAGGGAAATCATTCCATACAGGATGCCAGAAATTGAGACTCGTTTGGCTGCATGCAAGGCAAGCACCCTGCCACTGAATTATCTTTCCTGCTTCACTATATTTTGTTAACTTCACAAAACCCCATCTAAAAATTGAGAGAGAAAATAAACAAACATTTATTTGAAGAAAACTAACAGATGCCAAAAGAAACATGAAAATATGTTCATCATCACTTATCATTAGGGGAATCCAAATCAAGAAAACAATGTGATATCATTTTACAACAGTAAGAATGGCACATATCAGAACTACAGGGAGCAATCACTGTTGGCCGGGTCATGGTGAGAATGGAATGTTACTATTGCTGGTGGGAATGCTGCCTGGTACAATCCCTATGGAAAACAGTATGAAGGATTCTCAGTGAACTCAAAATTAAGCTGTATTCAACCCAGAAATCCTTCTTTTGGGTATCCTCAGGACAATAAAAGATTTATCCAAAAGGATGTATGCACACTACTATTCACTGTAGCACTCTGTACAATAGCTAAGACTTGGAATCAACCTAGATGTCCAACAACAGACAAGTGGATCATGAAGATGTGATACATATATTTAGTGGAATACTACATAGCTGTAAGTAATGATGTAATCATGTTGCAATTGCAACACGGATGGAACTGGAATATATTATGTTAAATAAAGTAAGCCAGAGAAGAAGGTTAAATGCAGAATGATATCACTTATATGTGTTATTTAGAATAACTACATACAGAAGTGCAGTGGTTTAAATGGTAGTTGTCTGAAACACCCTTGGCCCCAAATTATAGCAAGAAGGAAAGAAATTGAGTGGAGCAGGAGAGAAACAAATATGAAAGGATGAGAGCCAGGAGCCAAGTCATCTAAGGTGCATAGGCAGTGTTTAAAAATAATGGAACTAAATATACAAGCCAAAAGCAACAACAATTGAATCAAGATACCCAAACTTTAACAAGTTTTGGGGGACTACATGATATGCTGTGGATTGAACTCAAGTCAGCCACAGGGTAGGCTAGAGCCCTACTTTCTAACTATCTCTCTAGTCTCCTCCTCAATGAAATTTTTTAAAAATAATTTTATTTTGACCAAAGTGGATTACAAATCTTTCACAGTAATATTTTAGGTACATAGTGACATTGAATCAGGGTCATTCCCACCACCAATGTTGTCCTCCCTCTACCCCTGTTCACAGAATGCATCCCATAATGCCCTTCCTTTGCCCCCTGGGCTGCTAATATAAGTGGTCCCCTCTAGCTTGTTGTATATTGGGTATTGATTCTGTTGTTGTTGGCTTTGGATTTGGTGTTTAAGTCTGATCATTTTTTATTTCTACTCAATGTTCATATGACTGTTTGGTCTTGGTACCCTCCATTATTTTCCCTTCAATTTATGAGGCTGAACAAGATGGTTCAAGTTATGCGGTTCTTTTGGAAGAAAATAAAAAAGGTGGGGGCAAAAATCAAACAAGCAAAAAATGCGAAGAGTCCTTCTAGAGACTATAAATATCAATTTAAGAGAAGAAAGGGAAAAAGGAAGAAAAACATAACAATACAAAACAAACAAACAAAAATCCAAAAAGCACCACAGTAAAAAGACAAGTAAACAGTAACCACGGTCCCAAAATAAAAAAAAAAAGAAGGCAAACAACAACAATAACAAAAAATTAATTTATGCTTCTCTCTCTCTCTCTCTCTGTTTTTTTTGCATAGGCACAGTAAATATTAGGGAGATTAGAAAGAAAATCCTCTTGGCCTTAGAGATACAGGGTTTCTCTGCCATTGAAATATACTGTCATGGGAATAACTACAGGCTTTGTATGTGCTCTTTTACTCTCCCCTAGCTCCTTTTGTGGTGTTTGTAAACTTTCCGCTTAGTCATGGATGACAAAATCAGGCCTCTGTAACTAGAGTTCTTGGTATTTGCACAGGTCATAGGATGGACCCTAGGATAGGAGTCTTTCTTTATGGTTCTAGAAGTTCTATTCCATAAGTTGTTTTAATCAGTCTTCTGTAGTTGGTGGGTTTTGTTTTTGCACTGATCCTAGGGCAAAGCCTAGGATAGAGTCTTTCATTATTTTCCAGAAGTTCTGCTCAGTTGCAGTTGTCTGTCAGACCTCTGGAATTAGAGATCTTGGTTGTTGTACAGATTGTAAGCCAAAGCCTAAACTAGGGTCTTTTTTTTTTTTTTCTTTTTGGTTTTTGGGTCTCACCCGGCAGTGCTCAGGGGTTACTCCTGGCTCCATGCTCAGAAGTCGCTCCTGGCAAGCACGGGGGACCATATGGGACGCCGGGATTCGAACCGATGACCTTCTGCATGAGAGGCAAACGCCTTACCTCCATGCTATCTCTCCGGCCCCAACTAGGGTCTTTTTTATTGATTCCAGGATAAGTTCTGCCCAGTCATGGTTGTCACAGTCAGTCTTCTGTAGTTAGTGACCTTGGCTTTTGCACATATCAAAGGATGACGTGTCTTCTGATTTCATCTTATTGTTAGGTGGTGAGATAACACAACCTTTAAAAGTTTTCCTTTATAAATTTAAGACCTCTATAATACTACCTCTTGACCTGTTTATCTCCAAATGTAAGGTAAATGTAAGTCTCCTGCATCACTTTATTCCCTTAATTATCTTTTAAACTCATTTTTATTTATTTTTTTTCTTTATGTATATATATATATATATATATATATAGAGAGAGAGAGAGAGAGAGAGAGAGAGAGAGTCTTGTTTTTTATTTTTTCTGTTCCTTAACCTCAACTGTTTTGGTTCTGCTTGGTACAAAAACCTACAAGAAAAAGTTTTGCCTGGAATAAAAGCTCAGGTCAAAACCAGGGCACAGAGATGATGGAGCCTGAAACTCTCACCCCCAAATGCACCAGCAATATAATATAGCACTATTTCTTTTTACAAAGTCATACTAAAAAATGGGGAAATTTTACGTATAGAAACAAGCTCTTATCTACTAGGGATAAGAACGCATACATTTTACAATACAAGGGTGCCTCCCACCTTGAACATATGTCATGTGGCCCCAACTTAGGCTCCATGTGATTAAACAGCGACCGTCTAACCCCGAACCCTAGATCTCAGACATAGAACTGACACAGTTCTCTGCAACAGCTTCACGAAACAAACTCCCTCTGGTACATTCTTAATACTTCTCTGACACCAACATGCACCATTTTTGATCTGACATCTTGACAATGAGAAAATGGCAACAACTTGATCTAAGAGCAGGTTGTCTTATCTCAATGAAATTTTTTAAGTGTTAATACTTTGTAGCAAGTGCCTTGGAGCATTTCTTTCATCTCAATAATGTATGGTTATTAATCTTACTATATTAAAATATTCTGTTTCTTTATTTTAATTTTTTATTTTTTTGGTTTTTGGGGCCACACATGGTGATGCTCAGGGGTTACTCCTAGCAATGCACTTAGAAATCGCTCCTGGCTTAGGGAATCATATAGGACACCAGGGGATCCAACCGTGGTCCGTCCTAGATCAGCCACTTGCAAGGCAAACACCCTACTGCTGTGCCACTGCTCCAGCCCTTATAGCACTTCTTTTTTTTTTTTTTAAAGCAGCCAACCAGCAATCATCTCAACAATACTTTCATCTTACATGTTTTCCTAGGTTGAAGATTTGGGCCCTCCTAGTATACAATGCTACTAGCAACCCTACTTTAGAAGGAAGCATCATTCAGCAAAAGCTCTTAAAAAGTAATGATTCACTAGATGAGGGTTTGAGGCTATATACAGTGAATGTGAGACCATTGGCAGGTAAGTGCCAACAGTTTTTAATATGTAATTTGTGTAATTATGTAACTTAATTCAAAAAACAACAAAATATTCTTCCATTGTATGTTTTACCTGTCCTATTAAAAGCTCTTTTCTGATGGTATAATTCATCATAATTATTATATTTAGTAAATGGATGATGTAACTAGCATAAAAGATAGCAACTATCTGTGAATCTAAGAGAATGAAAGAGACAGATGAGATCCCAATACCATGTTTTAGGAATATATTGTGAAAACACCAACAAAAATACAAATGCCAAAATAATCTTCACAAAAATAGCCTTCAACCTTAGAAATATTGTGTTTATAGAAATTGAAAGTGTGTATATGAGATTTTTTTTGTTATATATTTCCTCCTCTTAGCACCTCTCTCTAATTATAACACAGTTGTTACTGGAATAAACTAGAAGTCTGGAGATTTTCTTGAGCATAGACTCAATTTTCACTATATCCCATTCAGCTCACATGGAGCTACAGATATATCCCCAAATATTTCAACTTATGGATCCATCATTTCTGATCTTTTCCCAAACCACTCACTCCTCTCTTTGACCACTCAATTATCACCTATATTTTTTGGTTATTTTTTATTGTGGGGGGTTACTCCTGGCTCTGCACTCAGAAATCTCTCTTGGCTTGGGGGACCATATGAGAACTTGTGTTCTTCCTGGGTCAGCTGTGTGCAAGACAAATGCCCTGCCACTGTGCTACCACTCTGGTTTAAACTATATTGTTTGGAAGACAGCTCTCAATTATTTTTCTATGAAGCCTTTTCTGCCATCATCATGTATAAAGTGGTATCACTGCCTGTCATCTCCAATTCACACAAAGCCAGGTAACTCAGACAACTTTGCATAGTGTTTTAGTCACTTTGTGCTTTTTAGGTATATGTACACATCTATAAATATATACACATACATTTGAATACATTTCTTTTAGTTTGAAAACACACCTTATTCTTCTCTATAGGCATAATCTTATCAATTCCTTAGCATATTTCCCAGCATTTAAGTAAATAAATGCAGTTTGATTGGATTGTTTTAGAATCCAAATGATCAAAACTATGGACAATAAGAAGTAAATTTATTGTTTTAATGTATTATGTTCTTGATTAGGTACAGTAGTAGAGATTAGAACATTAAGATTTATAATTACAAAATCCTTTTTGCTCTATGGTTGATTATTTTGAATGGGCTTCCCAAGCAGTGCCCAGGGATCCTGGGATTCATCTATGGTGGTTAAATTTGGCTCTGTTAATGGCTCATTTCTAGTCATATAATGCAGTGCTGCTTAGGTCCAGTGGTGTTGGGAGCCAGGAGAATTAGAATTACATCGAGTAGTGCTCTGTAGTTGTGTGGTTCTGGGTATGGATTGTGGGCCCTTACCCATGCAAGAATGCCTCCTCTTTCCTGAGCTATCTTACTGACTATGAAGAACTAGATAGTCAGAGTGGGGGAAATAAATAATCTTTAGTTTTTAAAGGGGGATTACACCTGAGGTCAGAATTGCAATGTAGAGGCCTGAAAGAGGTACAATGGGCAAGGATGCTGGCCCTGCACATGCTGACCTTGTAACCCCAAAACTCTCAACCTCTCTTAAGAGAAATTCTTGAGCCCAGAACAAGGGGTCAGACCTGAACAACACTAGAATTGTCCTCAAACCAAAAAGAAAATGTAGAATAATAGAATTACCAATACTCACTTCTGCAAAGTCTCATCTGACTTTACTGTCTTCACATACATTACAGAGAAATTATTATTGTCATCATTATCATTATAAAAGATAATTGCTGAACCTCCATGGATAATATTCGGTATAGACCATGTCCTTGAGAGAGTAAAACGTGTATAGAATTGACCATTTCACAATTAGGAGCCTGCAGAGAAGTGCCATGACTATTGATTGATACCATAAATGGTGAACCCTGTGAGAACTGAATCCATCTCGCTCCTTAGAAACTGAAGAAACAGGGTGATAGCTAATGTGACTAGCATAAAAAAATAGCAACTCTCTCAGAATGAAACAAATGGGACTCCATACCCTGCTATTTTTCCATAATATTCATCCCCAAATTAAATTCTGTGTTTTGGTGGTTTCTGAAGTGCATCTCTGAGGAATAATTCATACCAACTGGATAAAAAGGTCAAGTTCTGACAATTTTATGACTCAACCTGCAGAGTCGAAAGCTATTAAAATGTTCGATTGGTGACAATACTGCTTCCCAGTCCTGTAATATTTTTCCATACTGAAATGCAAGATTTCATTTTTGACCCATTGTTTTTATTTCTTCATGTGATTTTGATGATTTTCATGAGTCTTGCTTAAATAATTTGGAAACCCCAGGTAAAAGGATTTGAGGATAAAAGTGTACTGTGTGAAGTGTGAGGTGCAGCCTCAGTTTTTTTCTTCATGCCTTTCCCAGGTTAACTTTCAAATTGGTGTTTTCAGAACAGTGGAAGTTTTTACATAAAACATGCTTGGAACTTGATGATGACATTCACCACTGTTGCACAATTATTTAGGTTTTATTCTTGGAGGAGGGGAACAAATTAGATTTTGAGCTTTTCAGGACTGTCCCCTTGTTCTGTTGCACTTTATTTTTCTAATTTTTTGTAATGATTACATTAGAATGACAGTATTTTCTTTATATACATGCATGCATATATATATTTATGATTTTTTTCTTTGATGAATTTATATGATTGACCTTTTCCTCTAAAATGTATTATTTATATCTCTTAATTTCTAAATTTTCAACAAATTCAGAACTAGTTGGTTAGTATTGTTTGAAATAAGTATTAGTTACTGACTTTACTCTTTGGTTGTCGTCTTGAAGCTCTAACTTGAAACGATAAATGAAAATGTCTCATGTGGTTCTTATTTTCACAAAGCTTTCTGTCCTGAAGAAGAAAATCCCCCTGGCTATCTCTGGCCAATGATCTCACCTTCTACATTCCCACAGGAGTGCAAACAGAAGAATGGCTTTTTTGCTTCCCGGACATGGTAATTGATTTTTGTCACATTATCTACTTTCTTAGGGTAGCATAGAAGTCCTCTTACATTGCATGTTGGTTAAAAGAAAAGCAAGCTAGGGTGTTTATGCTCCAAGCAGACAGTTCATGAGGAAGGAGGCATGAGTAGAATAATGTGACAAATATTACCAAGAATAAGCCTTTTTAAGTTAAAATCATTTTAATTTAGCCTCTTTCATGGCATGCTGAAGTAGTTTGGAAGCCCTGGTGCAAAGCCCGTTGAATCTAGATAAGGCAAGTTATTTATAGCCTCATCATACACACACCTACAATTATAATATTTTTTTTAACTCTTTGCAATCATTATTGTTGGAAGGAAAAGATCTAAGATAGAATCTAGCTGGACTTTAAATTGGGCAGGGGCAGTGGAGACTCGATCTTATTTCTAAACTGGGTTGCTGGTGATTCTCTAAATGGAGAAAACTGGCATAAGACCAGGGTGTCAGCCAATAGGAAGGGGAAAATAGGAAGGAAACTAAGTTGGATGGAGGCCACAGACAGCAAAATGTGGATAAACACTTGTCCTGGGTATAGAGACTTATTGCTAAGTATTTAGCAAAATCAGAGAGCCATGTTGATTACAGAAGTTCACAGGAAAAGAAACATTAATTTTGATTCTTTATCCACCACCCCAGTGAGCCATTCGTTTTCTTGTGGAAGTTCTGTAATGGGAACTTCTCAACTAGAAATATTTTGCACCAATTGCTGTGTTGGACATGTCAGGGAGAAAATATATACTTGAATTTTAAACATGAATCTCTCTTTTAGGCTGTGAGTACTTGAAAAAAATCTTAGACTAGTCTTATTTCTTCATCTATAAAGTGTCTATCATAACCTGATTGTAGTAGTGCTTCCTCTTAGAGATCTCAAGTATCTGACTTTAGGAGGCCAGCTGTTGTTAATATTTTGTTTCCATGATGTATGGTCCTGATTTTTTACAATGAGAATTTTTACTCTGAATTTCTTCCAATGTAATAATAGTTTTATTTTCAAATAAAGCATATCTTGAAAATTATAAAGCTTATTATCAAGTAACTTTGTCAATTATGTCTGGCCAAATTTGACGCAACATTTTGTTATTTTATAGTCGTCAAAATTCTGCCAATGCATCTTTAGCCTTCTGGGACCCTCCTGATCTCTCCAATTGCTCAAGTAAGCTATTTTTCTTCATTTTTGTAAGGCAAAATAAAGTGGAATTATGTTTCATGCCTTTAATTCTCTTTTGTTGTGTTCTGTGTAGAGATATATTTGAAATATTAAAAGATAGGCAAAAAATTATGTCACTTAAGATAGAAAATTCTGTTTTTCCTTAATCTAAATTCACTGTAAAGGAGATTTAAAAAGTAATGTTCATATAAATATTTATAAATTATATAAATAATAAGAAAATTTTATAAGATTTTAAAAAGCAGAACTTTAATATTTGTTCTAATGTCTTTTAATTTTGTTTTAAAAATAAAAATATACATACATTTAGTTATGATAGGGCATTTCTCTCAGAGCATATAAAAATATTGTTCCTGCCAAATTATTTTCTTAACGTATTCAGTTTTTGTCATGCCAATGAATGAAGTTTGACTATCTTGATAAAGAAATATTATTGTTCATAAAATTCACAGTGAGGGGGTAAACAGAAAACCTATTTGCTGCTTCAACTATGAACTGCAATCATTATTTTAGATATATGTTAATATAAATAATATGCATATAGAACCTTGTGTTGTTTATTTACCTTTTTTCAGGGGAAGCAAGTGAAGTTGCCAATGAAATTCTAAACTTAACTAGTGATGGGCAGACCTTGAATTCAGCCAATATTAGCAGCATTGTAGAGCAGGTCAAAAGAATTGTGAATAAAGAGGAAAACATTGATATAACACTTGGATCAACTTTAATGAATATATTTTCTAATATATTAACCAGTTCAGACAGTGATTTGCTTGAATCTTCTTCTGAGTAAGTATTTTCCTTTCTTAGATAATAGGTATAAATTAAATAATTTACACATAGCTGGTTGCTTTGTGCCCAGATTTTATAATGAAATCTATAGAAGGTCCATTTCTGAAATTATTCATAAAACAATCTTCAAGTTCTCTCATTTTTCATGAGCAGTAGAATTTTAAAGTTGTCTTTTCATAAGATCTAGGAAGTTTTAGAAAGATATCATGTATTTTCATTTCATTTAAAAAGTGTTAATTGGAGTTAATTCAAAGAAAAAATGATAACAAATATTAATTTATGTATTTTTGCTTGCTAATAATATAACAAGCATTCAATTTATGTCTTGGTTCTTTATTATTGATTTATTGACAATTGTTCTAAAATAAAATTGTCTAGTGCAGGGTGAACTCTACACAATTAGGATTGTAAACTATTATTTTCTTTGATAGGTTGACATTAGGATGATTAATATATTTTTTGTTTTCTTTCTCTTGACCAAAGTATTGGACCATCTTGACCAAAGTAATGTATTTGTTAAAGTATAGTCTCAATTAATTTATCAACATGATAGCTACAATAAAATTATCACATAATAATTACAAATAAAATTGAAGATCTATTTTTGGTATATAGTATCATTTGAATTTTTCTTTTTTTAGTTTATCATTTTATTATATATATAATATGATATGATGTATATAAAATATATATAACTTATATATAACTTTTATATATAATTTATGTATAATTTTTATTTTGACCATATGATTCTTTCTCTATTATAAAATAGAGGTTTTACATCACATGATAACAGAAAGGCCTTATTGGTGAAAATAGTATTTCTACAATGATGAAATTGTTGATTTTTCTTAAAATCTGCATTTTATCTTGAGATGCATCTGTTATTATGAGACTATATTTTAGCTGTCTTTATTGTGGCTTGTGGCAATTTTGTGGTATTAATATTTAGAACATAAAAATTTAAGACCACTGTATTTGTTTTGTATTTTTTCCTTTAACCAAACATACAGCATTAACATGTGTGTGCAAGTACCTAAAGATCGTGCTAATTGTGCTATTGTCATCTTTTTAGAGCTTTAAAAACAATTGATGAGTTGGCTTTCAAGATAGACCTAAATAGCACATCACATGTAAACATCACAACTCGAAATTTGGCTCTGGGCGTATCATCCTTGTCCCCAAAGACAAATGAAATTTCAAATTTTAGCATTGGTCTTCCAAGCAACAATGACTCTTATTTTCAGGTAATGAGTTTCTATATTTACCATTTTTTTTGACAAGTACAAACCTTCTGGTCACCTACTAATGTCTACCTCATGGAGACCTTGGTTGTGGGGTGGTTTGCATGTCTGAAAGTTGCCTAAATTTAGCAATGGCAATTATATTAAAATAAAGTAGATACAGTTTCAGATTCTGGATAATGTAAGGTGGGGATACATTATCTGCTATAAGATTTGATACTAAAATTAAACAGGGTAGCCTGAATAGAGGACAACTTATTAAAAGTAAGAGTAGTATCAATTTGGTCAGAAGAAAGAACTTTATTGAAATTTTAAAGATGGGAGAAGGCAGGGTTTAATATTTTTTGCCATTGATTTTCAAAATATGTATTATATGTATATATACAAGGTTTGTCAAAAACAGATGGCTATTATGACTAGAGCTATATAGTACAGACACAGCAGGGTATACCCCTTGCATCCAATTTTCCTTGGTTTTATCCATGGCATCACATATGGTTATTTTAGCCTTCTGTCTCCCACCAGAAGTAATAGTTTACTAAGCACAGAGCCAAGAGGAACCTCTTAGCATCACTAGGTATGCCCACTGCGCAAAAGAAACAACAAATCAACAGAAACAAAAAGCAGATTGCTGGATCCCTTCTCTAGAGATAGTCTTGTGTGGTTCCTTAAAATCTGTACTTTTAGTAAGTGCTCTTTATTGCTAGTTTGGCTGCTCTGAGAATTGGACTTTGAGAGAAATGATGTAGTACATGGGATCAAGAAGTGCTGGTGAGGCTAGAGAAGAAGCTGGGGCCAGATTTTTAGAGGACACCTCTGAGCAATTTATGTCGCCCTTCACAGATACATTTAAAGTTTTTTTCTGTGGTGTCTGAAGTGATAGTAAGTGTGTAGAGTGTTGGCACATATCAACTTAAGTTCAAGAGTTAATACCCCATGTGGTCCTGTGAGCCCCTCAGGGTGATCTCTGAGCACAGAGCCAGGGTAAACTCAAAATAATGCCAAATGCCTCAACCACCAAAATTCATTAATTTGGGTTGCTATAAATAATTTTACTGTGTACGTTGCAGTGTCCACCAGTGGGGCCATCAAAATGACTGAATATCATCATTGGCACAAGGGAGGAGACATATGTTCTATATAGCACTTTTTAGCTATGTAGATGAACAAAAAATAATTTTTTTATTGTGGGCAAAGTGAATTACAAATGGTGCACAGAAATATTTAAGGCACAGAGTAATATGAATGAGGGGCATTCCCACCACCAGTGTTGTCCTCCCTCCACTCCTGTTCCCAGCATGCATCCCTCCTCCACCTCTACCAAAATTTTTTTAAAATCTGGATTAAGAAACCTTTGTCCTTGGTTGCATTTTTCTTTTGTTTTAAAGGAGGATAATTAAGTTTCACGTTTTAAGTGTGCAAACTTTTTCAGCTTCAGGAGTGTTCCTGTTATATTTGCAGGAAAACTCTCCTTGACTTGGACTAATAGTTTTGTGAAAATGACATCAAAAATAATTCATAAAAAATCAGATGCTTCCTCCTCTTAGAGATACTCATTGTCAGGAGTTAAACACATTAACGCCCATCTCTTGTTGATATTGTTGTAGCTGCTTTTCATTTAAAGGTTTTTGAGAAAAACCTCAGGATCTGTTTGGGGTACATTTAGTTATTTTCCTTGAAAATATTTACTGATTTAGGGACCAGAGCCATAGTACAGCAGTAGGGCTTTTGCCTTGCACGCAGTTAACCCAGGACAGACCCCGATTAGATCTCTGGCAGCCAATATGGCCCCCCTAGCCTGCCATAGGACAGAGCCAGGAGTAGCCCCTGAGCACAGCCCGATGTGACCCAAAAACAAACAAACAAACAAATACAAACAAAAAGAAAATATTTTCTGATTTATAGGTTGTTCCACTTGTCTTGGTTAATATCAATGCATTTTCCCTTCTATTACACGAGCAAGACTCAAATTTATCTATATGTTTTAGAAGGATTCATCTAAGAGAACCGTGTAGCAGAAGAATAGTTGGCACTGATGGTTATTCTCGTGTCTTTACCACTGTATACAGGAAAGTTATCAGGGCAATTTAAATGCAATTCCTTTACTACTATATATCTCTGTGTGTGACAGATGGATTTTGAAAATGAACAAATGGATTCACTGGCTTCAGTAATTTTGCCTCCAAACTTACTTGATAATTTAAGTCAAGAAGATTATGAATTAGTTAAAAGAGCACAGTTCACTTTCTTCAATAAAACTGGACTTTTCCAGGTAAGTTTTGTTTAATGGCTACTTTCAATTTCAAAATAAGTTTCTTTACTAAACTTGAAACTTTCATTTCCAAAAATATCTACCAAGAAACAGAGAAAAGTCAACATATGCAATTTTCAAAACATGAAAATTTAGCATCATTTAAAAGTATTTTATACCTGTAATTGTGCCCATAAACAGGAACCACCCACTTTTAAATATCAAATATATCACAATGTGTGCGATACAATTGGAATACAAAATAGAATTTATGGAGAAATATCATCTATTATTCCTCATTTTAATATTTTATCTACTCTGAAAATTTAGACCTTCAGAGTTAAAGAAAATGTATGCCAAAGGAAAAGATTTTTATTTATTTTCAGTTGACCAGGAAGTACTGTTTTATAATGAGCAACATTCTTGACTTTAATCATTTTTCTCATTAGTATTTCAAATGACCTTTGGCTTTTGCACATCCCCAGTATAGACTGCATTGTGTTAAATTCCTATTATCATTTTTATTGGCATCATTTCTAAATACTAAAGAGTTCACTGCCAGCAAACGTTGGTGACCTCTGGTTTCCATTGAAAGTGTAACCCATCTAGATAAATTTCACTAAGCCCATTTTTTAAAACATAAAAGTTGTATGTTACATTGAAGATACTTTTCTATACCAAACAGTTTGACCTTCATAGTTATGAGAAAAGAGCAATTGACAGAGCCATTCAAAATATTTCTTAAAGATTTTCCTGTTATATTATTTGTAAAGGAAGGGACAAAGTTCCTTTCATTTATGGTACATGAAAGGAAATGCGTTGGATTCATATGAGGTCATTCATTCCAAACATTTCAGATTTTGTCAGCGCATGTTTTAGGAACAAGCTGGTATGTAGCCAGAGAAAATTGGGACAACTGGAACATGTAAAAGTCTATCAGTGTCTCATTTGGAGTCTTAGCTTCTATCTTCCATCTTTTCCTTCACAACCAGATGGATTATAAGAAAATGTTTGATTTTTAGAGTACATTTGTGGCAGAATAAAACATTGTAAGAATAAAACAACAGTAAAGTTTCTGTTGTTTTACTTAAAATAGTGAGATCTGAGAAAAGACTGGAAATCCTCTAGCCAACTTAATTAGGAGTGACCATATCACATTAATAGTGATTTCTGTATTTTGGGGCCAGAGTGATAGTACAGAAAGTAGGGTGTTTGCTTTGCATGTGGCTGACTTGGATTTAATCCCTAGCACACCAGGTGGATCCTTGGATCCCTGAGCACCATTGGGTGTGGCCTAAAACCAAGAAATGTAAATATCTAGATTGGTATACCTAGTAAAAATTCATTTTATAATAAAAAATATTTGGTATATTTTGGAATAATTTAGAAAAATAGTTTTAAGTAATTTTTAAATACTTTTGGATGTTGAGTTTTTTTTTTTTATTTTCAAGCAATACTGTAGTTAGAGCAACTGACTAAAAGCTCCAGTAGAGAAATTCAAGAGGTCCAACAAGATAGCTAGAGGATGAGCTCATTGTGCTGGGCCTAATCACCGCAGCAGAGGAATCCACTTGATTTCCTAACCACTCAATCTTAAGGTAGAAGCTCTAGCTGCCAGAAGGTATACATCAGAAGTAAAGATCTGCCTGGACCTTTAATATCATAAAATTACGTTCAGTGAACATTTAGAATAGCTTTTTGAATACATCAGACTCCTGTCAGGAATGTGGAAGATAAATTTCACCTCTCCAACACTCCTGCACTGTATTTCCTGTAAAAGAAAACAACTTCAGCTACTTTATAGTGTAGGGAAATGATCTAATTGTTTCTTAGATATTTTTTTTGGCGTGTTTATTTTATTTAGGGAATTGCATTGTTTCCAGTATTAACTGGCTGCTGTCAAGAATAGAGTTTTCTGAAAACTGCCTTCAACAGTGGCTCTAAATGTTCCATCAATGTACTTATTATAATAAGAGAAAGTGCAAAGCTCTTTCAGGAAAGCCAGCAACGCCATTTTATAAACAGGATGTTCTGTAATTGAAGATCTTAAGTGTAAAATGTGCTGACAATTTGTTTGCTTTGGAGTCCCCAAATAAAATAAAAGTGTGTACTTCTAAGACAAAGTTTCTTTTCTTTAAAAGGATGTAGGAACCACTCAAGGTTCCTTAGTGAGTTATGTGATGGCATGCAGTATTGGAAACATTACTATCCAGAATCTGAAGGACCCTGTTCAGATTAAAATCAAACACACCAGAGCTCAGGTAAGAAAACACCACAAATGGGAATGAAAGAAGAAAAGCAGATTATTGTAGAAAATTGAGACATGGGAAGCCTTTCTTTCTTTATTTTTCTTTTTAGTGCTGAGGCACTAATCCTGGCTCTGTGCATAGGTGTGACCTTGGACTATGATCTGGGGATGTTTTATGATATCAGGGAGTGAACTGGAGTTGTTTACATGCAATGAAAGCACCTTAATACATCTTTAAGCTTCATTATGACACTTTTTATGATGACAGGAAATAGTTACCTTTATTCTAGGGCAATGGTCCTCAAACTACGGCCCGTGGGCCACATATTGTATTTATTTCCATTTTGTTTCTTCACTTCTAAATAAGATATATGCAGTGTGCATAGAAATTTGTTCATAATTTTTGTTTTTACTATAATCTGGCCCTCCAACAATTTGAAGGACAGTGAACTGCCCCCCTGTTTAAAAAGTTTGAGGACCCCTGTGTAAAACTTTTGTAAAAGAGGGAAAATAACTAATCAAGTACTTCTTTGTTGTCATGGCAAATGGTGGGAATTAGTGGTGGAGAGTTAGTCTTTATAACTCATTAAACAGACGTAGAATAGAAGTGACTATTCTATATACTATATACAAAAAACTTGTTTTTTATATAAAAAAGGTTTTTTATATATGTCATAATGACATATATAAGTACATATAGCATATAGTACTTAAAACCAAATAATACTGATGCATCTAAGTTGACCAGTTATGAAAGGATGGTTGTGTTCTAAAGCCAAAGATCATTGCAACTTCAAATGACAGAATGAAAGCAGGAGAGGAATAAGCTAATTTGGGGGGGAGCACACCTAGTGTCACTCAGGGGTTACTCCTGCCTATGAGCTCAGAAATCGCTCCTGGCCTGGGGGACCATATGGGAGAACAGGGATCAAACCACGGTTCATCCTGGGTCAGCAGTGTGCAAGACAAACACCCTACCACTGTGCCATTGCTCCAGCCCCTTTATAATTTTTTTTTGGCATCACTTAATTTTTGAGAGATTTATTTGTGTACAATCTTGGCAAATGTGCTCTTTTATTTCTTATTATGTGTATTATTTAAATTGGATTTAGTAAGCTTCATTTCCATTGTATGATAAAATTAAAATGTGAGTTATTTTTGTCCTTGCAGACCCAACCATAGAATCCCCTTGCTTTTCTATACAGAGGGTCTCAGCCATAATTCTACATAGATAGGCAGGAAGATGGGTAGGTTGTGAGCTGGCAAATAAGGTTGGGAAGTCTAAGAACCATCTCTGCTTTGTCACTGAACCTTTTGAGAACCAGATCATCTATACTTTGGACTCCTTTGTTTCAACAACTTCATCTTTAGAGAATTTTTTTTGCCACATCCAAAGATTCTCATGGATTATTCTTGGCTTTCTGATCCGGAATCACTTGTAACAGGTTCAGGGTTCCATATGGAGTGCCGGGATTGAACCTAGGTCACCAATGTGCAAAGCAAGCACCCTCTCTACTGGTCAGTCTCTGACCCTTAGGGAAGTTTTTATAATTCTGGTAAAAGATATGTAACATGTTATTTACAACCACAACCATATTAAGCATGCAATTCTGTAGCCGTGTTAGGAACCATCAATGTATCGATCACCAGGACTTTCTCACATTCACTAATACAATGTCCTCAGTAAAAAATTGATTATTTCTCCTCCAACCTTTAGCGACTGCCGTCTTGTGAGTAGAATCACATAGAGGTTGTCCGTTGGTGACAGTCCCATTTCTTTTAGCATCATAATTGTCAGTATTATCCATGTTATAGTTTGTGTATAAATTTTCTTTCCTCTTTAAATTGGATAACATTTCACTCATATACATCTTCCAAATAAAACACTCCAACACACCCACCCCTTTTTGTTTACCTGTTTATCCACTGACAGACATGGACATGCTGATTGCTTCCACATTTTTGCTTATTGTGAATAAAGCTGCTGTAAAATAGGTAGATCTTTGCTGTTTGTGTTTTTGCTTTCACTTCTTTGGATGCATGTCTTTAAGCAGAATTTTGAAAATGATTATGAACTTAGGAAGAACTTGATTCTATATTATTTTATGATGACTCATCTACAGTGACCTGCAAATAAGTGGATAGCAAGATTTTAAAAAAGATAGAGTTGATTTTCACTTGAATTCTTGTGAAAAGAGACTTTTCTAAATCACCTGCCATTTTTAGGTCATATAAGTATGCCTAATGCCAGGATATTTTTTTTTCCTTCTTTTTTTGGAAGGGTGCTCTCCTGCAGTGATCAGGGACCAAAGGCCACTCCTAGCCAAACTCAGTTTACTCTGAAGGTCTGACATTTTGGTGCTCTGCCAGAGAGATTACTAGGAATACTTACTGATGCTGTTGGTCATCAGGGTCATAGCTCAGGTTCACGAGATACCAGGAATCAAGCTTGGGGCCCCGTTGAGCTATCTCCCAGGCTATGCTGATCTACTTTTTGTGAAAGCCTTTTGTTCTTTTCCTGAATGCTGATCCTATGATCTTTCATTTATTTTAAACTCAATTTCACATGTTTATTCTTATGTTAATGTAGCCAGTGCCTCATTCCATCTGTGCCTTCTGGGATCTGAATAAAAACGGTAAGTTTTAAAATATTGCCTGTTTTTATAACAACTGCATTTGAAACATTGTTAAACACCCTCATTTCCTTTCATCTCACCCCAAACTAGAATGACTAAGTGTGATGGAACAGAGCTGACAAATTTCATTTAGGAGACTTCAGAAGTGACTTCGTTTTTTCTTTTTATGTATGGCAAAAAGAAACAGGACAATTTGAAAATTTTCATTCACCTCTGATATACATTACTCATAAAATATAGCTTTTTACTACCACTTTTATTGGGTTTTTTGTTTTGTTTTGTTTTGTTTTTTTTTGGCCACACCTGGCAGTGCTCAGGGGTTACTCCTGCTCTGTGCTCAGAAATTACTCCTTATAAGCTCAGGATGCACTCTGGCTCCCATCCTTAAACAATAATATTACTACCAATGCAATTGAAGTCATCAACATTAGTTTATTTGTTTTTTGTTTGATTGTTTTGGGTCGCACCCAGTACACTCAGGGGTTACTCTTGGCTCTATCCTCAGAAATTGTTCCTGACAGGCACATGGGGGCCTTACAGGATGCCAGGGATTGAATCCAGATTTATCCCACGTAGGCCATGTGAAGGCAAAAACCCTATGCTATCGTTCTGGCCCCCTTTATTGCCTCTGTTACATAAATGCCTATAGACACTTGATCTGTCACTTCACACTGGTGAACTTGTCTGATAAACTAAGGACAGACAATTTAAAATGCTGCTTCCTGACCTAAGATTACTGGGGGAAAGTTAACATACTTTAGTACTCTACATATAAAAAAAAGAGTTAAAATGACAGAATAGCAGATTCAAGTAACAAAATTTCACTATGAAGCTAATGAATGGAGAAGAATAGTCCAGTCAGTGTGGAAAGGAACGATATGAAGAACCTGATTTGGTTACACTTCCTTTCAGGTGACAGCATCTAAAATATGTGAACAACTAGATGAGTTTAAAACTGGAGGAGCTAAAGAGGAGGACAAATTAGGAGAAATGTTGTGTATGGTTTGAAAGGAAGGCCAAACCATGCAGCTTCCAATCTCTGCTCCCATTTCCTCAGTGGGCCCAGTGGGCCCATCCCCCCAGTAGCAGTGTAAGCTACTCAGTAAAGATATAGTTAGAAGGTATCCCAGACCCCAAGCATGATAATCTTTTGGTAGCTGGCGATTTTGTTCTTGTTATTTTGCTTTTGATCACACTATGATTTTTAAAGAAAATCCTGATTTATTAGACACCATTAAAATGATACTATCCTGAAATCTTAAAGTAGACTAAAATATAAATTGTTCATATTTTATATCTTATAATAAAAGTCAGATCAGATGCTTTGTAAGTTATCACCAGACACGACTTTGGTGTTATGTAGATGTTAGGTTCAAGTCTCAAGGCAGAAGAAATTCTTTGTCTTCTTGTCTTCACAAGATTGACAAAAGTGATGTAGAGGGAACACCAAATATTTTTATTAATATCTAACATGTTTGGAAAAGAAATTTCTTTTATGGACATTATTTTAAAGTATATTTAAAAATAAATTTGTTTTTAAGACACCCAGAGGCACTTAAAAAGATTGTAGTTGAATTTATTTCGAACCGCCCACCTTGCACTAACACTTCCAACTCTTGAGAAAATTGAAAAAATTCTAAGTCTTGACAGGCCTCAAAGCAGTATCTCTTTTACAAATAAACTGTAAAGCAGAAGAGACAAGTATATTTCTTTAAAGATGATGATGACCATTGTGAATAAAAGAATGGACACACTATTATTTTTACCCTGTGTTGATTTCCTCCCACAGAAGGTTCTGGATTTTGGAATACTTCTGGCTGTGTTGCACAGAGAGATTTGGAAGCACCTGAAACAATCTGCTTGTGTAACCACCTCACACACTTTGGAGTTTTAATGGTACGGGAGGAATTTTTATGCTCATTTTAAAATGAAATTATTTTTATGGGTCTTCATATTTCAACATTTATTGTATTTTAGATAACAAGGTAGGTACAAGTGTGTCAATAATTAGAGTTATGATGTACAGTTTGTGCACCTCACTAGCACCAGAATGTCTAAGTCTCTTCACTAAAGTCTTTATGTCACTGCGAGTTCAAACTTCATCCTCTCTCTCCAACCCTACTTTCTTTCTTTCTTTCTTTCTTTCTTTCTTTCTTTCTTTCTTTCTTTCTTTCTTTCTTTCTTTCTTTCTTTCTTTCTTTCTTTCTTTCTTTCTTTCTTTCTTTCTTTCTTTCTTTCTTTCTTTCTTTCTTTCTTTCTTTCTTTCTCTTTCTTTCCCTTTCTTTCTCTTTCTTTCTTTCTTTCTTTCTTTCTTTCTTTCTTTCTTTCTTTCTTTCTTTCTTTCTCTTTCTTTCTTTCTTTCTTTCCTTCCTTCCTTCCTTCCTTCCTTCCTTCCTTCCTTCCTTCCTTCCTTCCTTCCTTCCTACCTTCCTTCCTACCTTCCTTCCTTCCTTCCTGCCTTCCTTCCTTCCTTCCTTCCTTCCTTCCTTCCTTCCTTCCTTCCTTCCTTCCTTCCTTCCTTTCTTTTCTTTTTTTCTGCCAAACCCCGGCGGTGCTCAGGGGTTACTCCTGGCTGTCTGCTCAGAAATACCTCCTGGCAGGCACGGGGGACCATATGGGACACCGGGATTCGAACCAACCACTTTAGGTCTTGGATCGGCTGCTTGCAAGGCAAACACCGCTGTGCTATCTCTCCGGGCCCCAACCCTACTTTTTTTTTTTTTTTTTTTTTTTTTTTTGGTTTTTTGGGCCACACCCGTTTGATGCTCAGGGGTTACTCCTGGCTATGTGCTCAGAAATCGCCCCTGGCTTGGGGGGACCATATGGGACGCCAGGGGATCGAACCGTGGTCCTTCCTTGGCTAGCGCTTGCAAGGCAGACACCTTACCTCCAGCGCCACCTACCCGGCCCCCCAACCCTACTTTCTAATTCAAGTTTTACAATCTAAGGTCAATGTGTGTTACTGTTTGGTTTTGTCTATTCACTTGTTTTGTTTGTAAAACCACAGGTGAGTGATATCATCCGGTATTTGTCCTTCTCTCTCTGAGTTACTGAAATGACATAATTTGGAAAGCCATTTGATTCTTTTTTGTGAGTCAGCCCTTTTTATTGTATGGGGTAGGGAAATATTTCCTGATAGTTATCACCTGTACCTTGAATCTTAATTCTTAAAAAATCTAATTTTCTGAGATTATATCTTTAAATATTCAAAATTAATCATTGAAAAGAGCATGAAGCAAAAAAAAATATGTTATTAAATAATTCCAGAAATCAGAACACTACATGAGGCCCTCAAATTTTAAAGAAACAGAGTGAGGCACCAGGGAAAGAGGAAGAAAAGACAGAAAACTTAAAGAATTAAGTATAAATTTTGTCCATGAACTGTGAAAATTTCACCCAAAATGATCTTCCCTATAGTCATCACTCTGTATCAGGTGTTGTACTACGGGATCCATTTGTGTCATCAAACTACTACAGCAAATTTGTGTCTGGAAATAATAGCCTGTATAATCAGTGAGGAAGGTTAAGTGTCTTTTACACCTGAGATATGATAAGAATACTATTTGTTTACTCATAGGACTTCCTAGAATTCTTCCATTACTTCTTTTCCCTGGCCTTCATATTATTACCTAGCCTAATGTTTTAAACAAAAATTAGATAGCATCAACATGTTTTTCCATCATTCAAGCATTTCAAGCGTTGCCCTACATGAAGCTACTTGTTATAATTCACCCTCCCGCACCCCCTACAACTTTACCTTCTATTTAACAGACTTACGCTTCTGGTGCCATGTCAGGTTGTGACAAAGTAATACCTTCTGTATAATTTTTATAAAAGAGCCAAATCCTGATTATGTTTTAATTGGAGGTGTGTGTAAAGTATGCTGATGCCACAAAGGTTATTAGATCCAAATCACAGACATCAGGTTAGGTTTGCCCCCATCACTTCCTGAGGGACAGAAAAAAAAAAAGTAAGGGAATGAAAGTTAGGGTTTGTATGGTGTTTGATTTGTAAATATACTGTTGTCAGGTGGCAACTCAGCATGTTATAATTTTCCTGAAGGTTCATAAAGGCTTGGAGGGATAAGAATAAAATGTAGGGGCCGGAGAGATAGCATGGAGGTAAGGCATTTGCCTCTCATGCAGAAGGTCATCGGTTTGAATCCCGGCGTCCCATATGGTCCCCCGTGCTTGCTAAGAGCAACTTCTGAGCATGGAGCCAGGAGTAACTCCTGAGCAACTGCCGGGTGAGACCCAAAAACCAAAAAAAAAAAAAAAAAAAAAAAAAAAAAAGAATAAAATGTATACAGTTACAGAGAACAAATTTCATGTTTTGAAAATAAGATTTTCTCCTCCACAAAACAGTTGTTTTTCATAATTACTTATTAAAATACAGAAGCACTAGTCTCCTTTGTTTAATAAGTTTTATTTAAATATCTAAAATGTCTGTTTAGGCATGATTGTGTTGAAATGTAATCCTAATTATATTGAAAACGTAAAACAATTCGCTGGTGAGAAATAACTTATAGACACCAGAATTTGACTTCCCTTAACTTTCAATGGTCAGTTCCTGTATATTTTGTTTACATGGTATTAGTTTGAATAACATTTTACTTTTTCTGTTACCATATGATTAAACAAGTAGTTTACATGTGTATAGAAATAAACATATTTTATTGCTATCCTTGTACTTTCCACCTTGGCTACATATGCAAGATTATAAACTCCTGGAAGAAAAATTTTCCAGCATTTATTCTTTTGGGCATTGTGCCAATATCTTTTCAGCTTTTCCAGACCACCAAGACTTTAACAGTTTCTCTTGGTTTGCTCATTATTTATTCACACACACGAGATAGATATTCTGAGTCTACTCTGCCCCTTTGATATTAAAAGAGAAACTAAGCCAACATACCCCAGATTCTTGTATCTTCTGCTTATAAAATTATAAATAATGTGTTCTACTGCCTTCCCTTAGAGTATAACTGACTTAGTGCTTTTTTTTTCCCTACCTAAGCTCAAAGGCATATGTATTTTGTTATCATCATTTTATGAGAGGGTCTTTAGCTCTTTGGTGGTTGTGAAGTACAATAACTTTGTACATTGGTACCATAAACAGTAACACTATTGTAATAGTATAACCTCAACTATAAGAAAACATAAATTATGAAAAATTATAAAGGTATATAAATACAATAAAAACAAGAACAAAACTGTGTGTAGGATTATATATAAAAGTATATCAATAAGTAGGATTATTTTATTTATTTTGCATTTTATATAGAGTGGTTTTTATTGTAGTTTTAAATCAGCTGACTCACTTACGTAAGAAGCGTGATTATTTTTTTAAGAGCCAGAGTTTTTTTTCACTAACTTCGCAGGGATTCCTCGTGATTTCTCTTGTTTGAGGAAGTTCTTTTTTTTTTTTTTTTGGCCACACCCGGTAACGCTCAGGGGTTACTCCTGGCTATGTGCTCAGAAGTTGCTCCTGGCTTGGGGGACCATATGGGAGACCAGGGGATCGAACCGCGGTCCGTCCAAGGCTAGCGCAGGCAAGGCAGGCACCTTACATCTAGCGCCACCACCCGGCCCCTGAGGAAGTTCTTGAGTGAACAAAATGTTGATTGATCTATTCTAACCTGTCTCTGAGTCAACTCAAATCTCCTGACTTATGGAATACATATTCACCCATAGTTTTAAGGGATTCCTGGGAATGACAATAGGAAAAATACCCCCATTGCTCTATCCTTTATTATCTGTGCCTGCCAAATTCAACCATTCTGTGCATTTCTCTGCTGAAATTTACTACTCCCTGCTGATATACCAGCTAAACTGGGAACAACTCCCAATTTCTTTTTTTTACATATATGTACATATGCATATGTGTATGTGGCTTTATACAACATTACTTAGTATTGGCCTTTTTGTGTTCTTGATATTTTGGTGAAAGTTAGGCTAACATAAAATGAAAAAGTATATCAAACATGCCCTCCCCTCATCAGCAATTAGACAAAAATGTCTAAATGAATGGTTCCTTTTAGAATGTTCCTTTTAAGGTACATTTCTCAAAAATCTATATAATGGAGGTGCCTAACTCCTCCCAAAAAGGTTGAACAAGTTTCTCTAACTCATGGTATATCCTAACCATAGTTTCCACTTAGTAATGAATTCTCAAACAGAAGATCACCATGTCATACCCCCTATATGCCAACCATTGAAACAGCCATATTTAAGGATCAGATCTTGAAGTCACTGCACAAGAATTTCCCCAAAGCCTGGCTTGTGTGATGCAGTACAGTGACTTCCATTTGTATTTGTATTCTTGCAAATGTGAGGAATGAGCCTGATCTTTGATTATGCAAGACAACCAATTTTAAGCCACTTTTCTATTTGGTGCTCACCAATTTTGCTTTTAGATTTTAAACAAGCCTACAAAGTTCTTAGAGAACAAGAGACCATGATAGACCAAAATGTAAGCCACTCAGTCTAGTCACACAATGAACTTTCTGATAAAACAAAACACATTCTCATCCAATGAGAACTTCTCACAGCTGCTTCTCATGTTTTGTGTAGGATCTTCAAGGAACTGCCTCACAGATAGATGCAAGAAACACTAAAATTCTCACTTTCATCACTTACATTGGGTGTGGAATTTCTGCTATTTTTTCAGCAGCAACTCTTCTGACATATGTTGCTTTTGAGTAAGTACTTTTCAATCTGCCAAACTCACTGCTAACTGTTCCAAAATGTTAATTAGAAAATTGCTTTGGCTTTGGAAAACATTTTATATGCTTTGTGAATCATTCATGGAGGGTGGTTCAGTTTTAGTGTCCATGTTCTCATGAGATTTTTCTGCAGCATGAATTTTCCAGCTATAAAGACCTAATTTAAAATCTCTGTATTTTTGCTTATAAAATGTGCATTAATCTTGGGAAAGACTCTTGGCCTCAAGTAATTAAATTGTGTCAAAGACTCTTTAGGTTGTAAAAGCTAAAAGCAAATATTTCCTTTATAAATCTTATAAAATCAATCCTGAATTAAAACAAAATAGAAATATTTAAGAAATTTGTTTTATTTGAATTTGTTTGTGTTTTGGAGCCACATCTGTCTCTGTCCTCAGGGATCACTCTTAGCAGAGCTCTGGGTACCATATGTGGTATGCGGGATCAAACTTAGATCCATCAAATAAGGCAATTGTCTCATCCATTGTACTATCATTCAGGCCCCAAATTTTTGTTTAATAAGAACAAACTTTGTGACCTTAGAACTTTTCTTGAATTAGAAAAGAAATATTTTTCTTGAAATCATTTGATAATTCTGCAAACAAATAAAAATAGTTTGCAGTAAAATTAATATTTAAAGGTCTTTATTATTTCCCCAAATCCCACACCTAATGAAGCCATGTCATAAAGATGATAATGGTATGAACTAATCTATGTAGATTTGGACATTAAACAGGAATGTTCTGCCCATGTACAAAAGATTGATTTCTACTCCTAGTTCTCATACATCTGTTTAATTTGTTTTGTTTTATAGAAAATTACGAAGGGACTATCCCTCCAAAATCTTGATGAACCTATGTACAGCCTTGCTTTTTCTAAACCTCACCTTTCTTTTGGATGGCTGGATAACCTCATTTGATGTGTCTGGACTTTGTACTGCGACCGCAGCCCTCCTGCACTTCTTCCTTCTTGCTACCTTTACATGGATGGGGTTAGAAGCCATTCACATGTACATTGCTCTGGTTAAAGTATTCAACACTTACATTCGCAGATATATACTGAAATTCTGCCTCGTTGGCTGGGGTAAGTCTCCTAAAGTCTGTTGGTGATGTTTTTACTATCTTGGAAAGTATCACAGCCTCTTAGGAAAATGAAACAACAGTCTTAAGTAGAAAGAACAACACTATGAGAAACCACTTCAAAATTGTGTATAATGTGGATGCTATACATTTATCTAAAGAATTTTTTTTAAAAAATGGGATTGTTAAAAAACTTAAACTGACCCTATGCAGTTCAGGAATAAAGGGGAAAGAAAGTTCAGGATGCCCAGTCACTACAAACGTGTTTCCTGGTGTTCAGAATCTCCCTACTCAGGTTTAACCAATCAGATGACAGATGTGCATTTCCATACATTTCTATTATAATGGCCAGTGAAAATTCTTAGTTATGATCCTTCCTACACTCTGGCTCATGTCTTGGAAATACGAGAAAGAGAATGTTTCGTATGTGTGAACAGAAAAATATGGCTTAACCTTCTTTTGGCCATGACCCACTTTCACCCTTGTATCCTGCCTGTAGTGCCTTATGCTCTTTTCATCTATGTGTCCCATGGAATATCCTGGGAGCACACAGTGAAAAATATAGCCCCTGAATGAGACACTCATCTCTAGAATGGAAAAAAAAATCTGTTATTACTTAACATTCCTTAGATGAACACAAATGGTCATACTTCCCCATCTGAGATCTTATGATGTGTGAATTTCTATTGAATCATATATTTTAGATATGCTCATAAATCTCTTTATCACATGGAATTTTAGAAGAATGGGAGGTTTTCGAGTTGTACAGCGTCATCTTTAATAAAAGCAGTTTTCAGGGGCTGGAGTGATAGCACAGAGGTAGGGCATTTGCCCGTACACAAGTGACCTGGGTTCCATCCTTGGCATCTCATTTGGTCCCCAGTGCCAGGAACTATTTCTGAGCACATAGCCAGGAATAACCCCTGAGCATCATGGGGTGTGGCCTAAAAACAAACAAACAAACAAAAAGCAGTTTTCCTTTTTAGGGTGCTGTGGTCTTTTCCTGCTGAATTATACATAGGACGAATATATTGATTTATTTTGTAGAAAAGAGAAAAATTTAAAGAGGTTATAACCCACCTTGTTTGAACCAGTACTTTTCTAGAAGAATTAGAAGAAGGGCAGAATAAGTTGTAATGATCAAACTTGGCTAATACATCAATCAACTCTGATAATTGACCCTACATTTTTTTTTTTTTTTGGTTTTTGGGCCACACCCGGCAGTGCTCAGGGGTTACTCCTGGCTGTCTGCTCAGAAATAGCTCCTGGCAGGCACGGGGGCTCATATGGGACACCGGGATTCGAACCAACCACCTTAGGTCCTGGATCGGCTGTTTGCAAGGCAAACGCCGCTGTGCTATCTCTCCAGGCCCGACCCTACATTCTTTTTTTTTTTTTTTTTTTGGTTTTTGGTTTTTGGGCCACACCCGGTGACGCTCAGGGGTTACTCCTGGCTATGCGCTCAGAAGTCGCTCCTGGCTTGGGGGACCATATGGGACGCCGGGGGATCGAACCGCGGTCCGTCTCCTAGGCTAGCGCAGGTAAGGCAGGCACCTTACCTTGAGCGCCACTGCCCGGCCCCCCGACCCTACATTCTTAATAAAACCACATGGGATGTTTATGTAATGCCTCTTAAAATAGTTTTTAGTTTTTGTCAATTAGAAAGCTATCACCTATCATAGAAGGAACTTTACTATTGTTTTCAACCAAGTGCTAAGAAATTTAGTTCTGTGATAGGAAATATGGCTATTTTTCCTTTCTGCTATTAGCCTTACAATTATTAGTCACAGATGCTTCAGTTGTCTATCTCACTTCTTTCCCTCGCAGGTTTGCCTGCCCTGGTAGTGTCAATTGTCTTAGCCAGCAGAGACCAAAATGAGGTCTATGGAAGAAAAAGTTATGGAAAAGAACAAAGTGATGAATTGTAAGTAATAAAAAGATTGCTGGGAAAATTTTTTGTGACAATTATGTATCTTCCTTGAAGATTCATTTTCCATGCCAATAGTGCACCTCTTATTTTAGAAGATTGAAAAATGTTCCTGCCTTCACCAAATGCTCTATCTCCACTGAATCCATCTGAATAATCGATTTTGGAAATGTTTTTCTATATTAATATTGTTCTTTGGTATCTGATGGAATTCAGAAATCTGAGGTGCTATATTTTGGCTTCAAGAGACATATTCTATTTTTAGCAATTTATAAAACTCCCATCTCCTTTAACCCACACATATTTTAATAGAGTTAATAGAAGTATCAATGTATAATTTAATGCCAAGATGAGGGGTATGTAGAACTGGTGTGAACAAATTTATAAGTTCTTGGATAAATTTGAAAAATTGCCTTAAGTTTGTGAGGTCATGAGACTAAAATGCTTATATTGTTCATTTTGGGGAGTTAGTTTTTTCATATTTTATCTAGCACTAATTATTAAATGCTTATTTGTTGAAAAATGACTGAATAAATGAAAGCCTGCTTGAGAGAGCTGTAATGAACTATTCTGTGCACATTTTATGGATATAGAACTCTTGCCTATGTAATTAGTATTCAATCTGTGACCATTCCTTCACACATTTTTGCATTTTCAAACTGGCTCTCAGAAGACCCTACACAAACTAATGGAAATTGGAATATACTAAGTAGGAATTTTAGGATTATAAGAATTTTTTCATATAGAAAAAAATTCTTGCTCCTGGAGCTAGTGATATCTCATTCTGATGGATCTTTACAATAATAGGTATAAGTAAAAGACAGGATTAGGGAGATAGTAAAAGTGAAAAACATTAGACCAGACCTTTCCAGGAGGGACTCTGAGCTCCTAAAGAATACACCCTCTAAACATATAAATTTTAAAAATAAGTCAATGTAATGTTTCCAAATAAAATAATTTTAAGATATATCAGTTATCTGTTAAAGGACTTTATAGTGCATGTCATAAATTACTGCGTTGTCATTAACTCTTACGTGTTGACCATTGAAAGAGCCAAAAATCAGTTTATACAATTCAAATCATCCAATGAACCCAGTTTACGAAGTGCAAAAGAATTTTAGTGATCTGAGCTCAGCACTGAGGCATCATGCAGTCTTAACTACCTCTCTCTATTCACATTGCACATAGTACAATCTTAAAATGACATCAAGCATACATCCTATATATCAGGGGTGGCGAACACCCGGCTCTCGAGCTGCATGCGGCTCCCGGCCAAAATGAATGCGGCTCTTTGCCTCTTATCATTATTTTGCATACTGTGGCTCTTTGCCAAGTTTGGATTAACAAAATTTGAGGAGGGACCCCTGATTAGAGATCTCCGAGTGCGCAGTTCTGCCCCCAGGCAGCATCATCCCGTCTCCCATCCCTCGGAAACAACTGCACAGGCCAGCAAGCGGGGGACCCGAGTGGCACGTGTTGGGTCCCATCTGGCCGTTAGTTCTTAGTGTGGAGGACGCAGCACACCCTCACCATCACTGCAGGATTTTGACCCTCACTCAAAATGCAAAATGCAATATGTGTTTCATAGATAATTGTTAAAATTAGATGCTTTTGTGTGAGTGTTTGTCTGTTTTGGCAGGTCACTGCGTGGTGTGGCTCTCTGTCTCTCACAGTTTAAAATTTTGGCTCTTTGTGTCGAACTTGATCGCCACCCCTGCTATATATCATTCTGAAGATCAAATACCCTCATCTTACAAAGATGTAATAGTCAATCTAAGCATTTTAATTTCATATAAGAAGTTTCAGTATGAGGATGTTGTAGTGCTACAATCAGAACTTGTCTCAATTAGACTGATTCTATTCTTAGAAATTTTCTGCAATAATAGAATTCACAGTTATTTGTGTCTTAGTACAAAGGAGCTCATCTCTTATAAGTAGAAGCTTAAAGGTAGATGACAACTAATGTTTATTTTATTCTGGAGATATCAAGGCCAGCAACTCCATACACTCTTGCTCTTTTTCTAAGAAGACAGTTGCAATAACTCTAGTATTCAATTTTGTTTGACATAGAAAATTAAAAAAGTATCTTGCCCATGTCAATATTAATTCTCCTCCAAATTTCCTAGTGAACACTATCCAGAACAGTGTCCACATTAAAATACAAAATGATACTGAGAAAAATGACTATTTAAATTCTCTGTTCACTTCAGTGTAGGTTTAAAGGAAAAAGAAATCGATAAAAGTTGAGGGTGAGCAAACAGTATCTTCTTGCAGACTTCTGTTTGAATTCAAAAAGTCATTCTGTGGGGCTAGAAAAATGGCACAGCATATGACACACCAGTTATCTTGAATGCTGCTGGCTTGGGTTTGATCCCTAACATTTCATACGGTCTCTGAGCATTATCAGGGTTGATTTCTGAACACAGACCTAGGAGTAACCCCTGAGTATTGCCAGTGTGTCCCCCAAAGGCCTCTTTGTTTTATTAATTATTGATCCAGTATCTTGAGATGTATGTGTTGGTTATACAAGGGGGTGGGCACTGTAAATAGCAATAAAGAAACTAAGCTCCAAGAACACAGAACAATTTTTTCTTTTTTAAAATTTTATATTAAGATGCCATACTTAAAAATTATTTGTAGTGTGTTTTATGCACACTATGTTCAAGTACCCATGTCCCTGTTTTTCTCCCATCCCCAATCCTGTCACCACCGAAACCCATTGCCTACTTCTTTGATGGGCAAATTTTAAATTTAGTTTTTGTAATTTGGGTTTTCTAAAGGTGCTTGAGAAAATCCACTCCTGAAACATGAAGTTAGGTCAGAAAAGGCCTTCGGTAAAGAATGTCGTATTAGGAATACAATTAGAATGTTGTATTAAACTTGTCTCCACCTCACTCCCTCTTCTTTTTTTCTTTAAGTTGTTGGATTCAGGATCCAATTGTATTTTATGTGACCTGTGCTGGATATTTTGGAGTCATGTTTTTCCTCAATGTCGCCATGTTCATTGTGGTGTTGGTGCAAATTTGCGGAAGGAATGGCAAGAGAAGCAACAGGACCTTGCGTGAAGAGGTTTTAAGAAATCTGCGCAGTGTGGTCAGCCTGACATTTTTACTGGGCATGACATGGGGCTTTGCTTTTTTTGCCTGGGGACCTTTAAATATTCCTTTCATATACCTCTTTGCCATCTTCAACTCATTACAAGGTAAGATGAATAATTCCTGAACTCCTAATAAACTCCTAATGTTTATCTCATTTGCAAAGAACTTCATCAAGGAACAGACACCCTTCTTAGTGCTGAGCATAATTCAGCAACAAGGCTCTCAGGAAAAGGTCTTTAATGGAAAGAGGAAGTAGACTGCCATTTTGTTTGTTTGTGATTTATCCCAGCCATCTAAAATAACACTTGTCAGATAAAAGGGACTCAAAAAATATGTAGTCCCTGTATGTCACAGGAAGATAGCACAGTGGGTTTCCTATTATCTGTACTCCTGAAAAATCAATCTTTCACAAACAATTATTTGTAAAATGAATAAACAGATTACTAAATAAAAATATTGGGGCTACTGGGTAACCTGATCTAATTCAGGGCTCCTCTGTCATAAATGTAAGAGGTTTAAACTTTTACTGTCTTTACTGAAAGTATTGATCAGTGCTTTCCCTGTGCACTTAGCAGTTGTGGCCACAGGAATTTTAGAATCTACAGGGAAAAAGCAATTTACTGACTACTTGGCTCCTTTTATATTAAAATAAATACACTCTAGATTCGAAACTCTACTCTTTTAGGAGATGTAGCAACTCATTTAACAGTTTAGCAAATATTTGTCAGTACCTGCTTTGTACAGCAATACAAGGGTTCTTTCAAGAAGCGACTTGCTTTAGACTCCATAATATATGTTGCAGGACATTCTAGGATTAATTTAATTTAAAGGCTAAGTGAATAGAGTTTTGTTTTATTTTTATAAAACTCAGTGACATCCTTTATGGTTGGACACTAGAATGTGAAAAGAATGCACAGAATTTTGCTGAGCTGGGCGATACTTACACTTTTGTGGAGCTACTAACAATACTTGGAGAACTTGTTATTTGGGAAAGCAAGATCTAATTAAAACTGAACAGATATTTTTGTTTTTGTTTTTGAGCCACCCCCGGTGACACTCAGAGGTTACACCTGGCTCTGCACTCAGAAATTGCTCCTGGCTTGAGGGAACCATATGGGACGCCTAGGTTAGTGCATGCAAGGCAAATGCTCTACTGCTTGTGCCACAGCTCTAACCACTAAAACTGAACAGATTTTTGAGGACAAGTGATAGTACACAGGTAGGGTGTATGCCTTGCATACAGCCAACCCATCTTTGGTCTCTGAAATCTTTATAGTCCTCCAAGCACCTCCAGGAGTAATTTCTGAGTTCAGAGTCAGGACTTACCCCTGAGCATCACCAACTGTCATCCCAAAACAAAAATAAATATATTTTTGATAATAAAAAGTAAATACATAGAGCTAAACAGTTTTCTAGAATTGAGGTCAGGAACTGCTCATGTGGTCTCTCATGTTGTTCAAACACTAGAGAACATTTATTTCATTGTATTACTTTTATTTTATTTTATTTATTAGCCTATTTACTCCCCAAAAAACAATTTTTCACATAGTAGGTTTTCAACAACTGTTTGTGAAAATATATAAATAAAGAGATTACTAAATGGAAAAATGATTGGGGTTCTGAGGTAGCTTAATCCAATTCAGGGATACTCTGTCATAAATACACATTAACTAGTTCAATAATTTTTATTCACATTCACTCTCTCATAAAAGAGAAACTATGTGAGTTCATTATCTTTAGTAAAATAATTCACTTCAAGTATACAGCCCAAAGTTGGAAACTGAATAGGTAGCATATGAATATATTTTTATGAGCTTGTACTGTTGTAAAGTGGGTATTCTTCTATTTAATCTCTTCTATAATATGAAACATAAAACTGCCTAGGTAAATATTGACTAAAATCTCCAATACCATTAGAAATTCCATGGCTTATAATTTCAGGATTGTACATGAAAGGTACATTATTCTGCCAACCCAACTTGTTTTTACTTTTAGAATTTCCTGGCAGGTCCTGTAAACTTTAACAGCTACAGTTGTCTGTTCAGCTCTGTTTCCATTCATTAATGAGAATTGGGATGTTTTATTTTTCCCAGAGTTGGTCTTTGGTCAGGAGGGAAAAGCATTGTAAACCATCATCAAGTTGGTATTCTCCAGAAATCACTGATGTTTAAGAGTGACTTTAAATTCTATAATTCAGAAAAATTCTATATATTTAATGATATTTTAAAAGTTACCTCCTAAATATTAAATTAAAATGAAATGAAATTGCATATGAGTCTTATCAAGCCTTGCTTACTGTCCAGGTTCTGCAAAAAAAAAAAACAAAAACAAAAAAAAAAACAAAAAAAAAAAAACCTCTTAGAATCAAATGGAAAGTCTTAGCTGACTTTTATTTGAGTTATGTACTAAACCCTCCCAGTGAGCCTTGGCTGTTGTCAAAACTATGCGCTTTATAAAAAGAAGCTTGTAGAATTTAATAGTTTAAAGCAGTGTTTCTCAACCTTTTCCTGAACTTAGCCCCCTTCAGAACTTTTTTCTTCCAGTGCCTCTCTCCCTGTCTCTCCTCTGTCCTACCAGTTGACTAGTTGACTTCCTCATCTGGGGCCATACTGACTCCCTTCATGACACAAACCCCCATCTGTTTACTCTCTTCTTCACAGATTTTCATCTGTGGCTATCTTGGAATTTCCTTGGGGCCTACTTGGGACTAAAGATATACCTATTGAAAAATTGCTAGTTTAAAGAAACAGTTTAAGTGAATGCAGAATAATTCAGTTAATTCTGAGAGTGCATAATATCAGTCATGTGAATTTTGCCTCAGTGAAATGTTATTCTAATACCACATACAGATGTTGATCAGTTACATTAACATAAAAAGCATTGGGATCTTGAAAGGGTGTGATTAAAAGACATCACGGTGTTTAAATAAAGATAATTATATATATAAAAAAAGACAGTATGCTTAAACTGAATCTAAAGTATCAGTAGAAACTAAAAATGAGAGTAAGAATGGGCAAAGAGCTGGGACCAGAGAAATAATCCAGTGGGTAAGACACTTGCTTTGCATGCACCCAATCCAGGTTCAATTCCTGGAATCTCATATGGTCCCCCAAATCAGCCAGAAGTAATTTTCAAGTTTTCAGAAACCCTGATCACAGCTTGTTGTGGCCCAAATATAAAAAGAAGGAAGGGAGGAGGTCTGGTAGGAGGGAAAGAAGAGACGAAAAAGAACAAAGGATTATTTTCAATAGAGAGTACTTCCTAAAAAGCAGTTTACTAAAGAATAGGAGAGTGGCCAAGTGGTTGGTATGCACCCCAGAGTTTAGACCTGTACAATGACATGACTAAATGTCCACTTGACCTTTAATTTTACCTGTTTTACTTAAGCTTTATTAAACATTCTATTGACTTTTTCCTTCTAGGATGGAGAAATACCGCTCTTTAACATGGTGAAATTACATTGTTATCAAAAATGTTTTAGCAGGCCAGAGGACAGTGCAGCAGTCAGGATGCATGTTTAGCATTTGCCTCACCCAGGCTCAATTTAAGAAAATCCCCACCAGCATCTCCTAATGTAGCCCGGGAGGACTCTGAACACCACAGAATGTCATCCCAGAGGTCCTCAGTACCCAAAGTAGTCCTGGAACTGTAGGAGCTGTGTCACACAGATTCCTCAGATCCTTGCAATGGCCCAATTGGCCAAGAATCACCAATGGGCCTGCTGCTTCCCTTTCTCCCAAAAAAACTTTTATAATTTCTATTATTGCGGAAATAAAATGTTTTCTAAAGAATATCATGGTGATTCAATTAAAAATTTATGAATTTAAAAAACTTTTAAATAATTAAACTTAAAAAAAATGTGAATATTGAATAAAAAAAAGAGGTCAGATCTACATACTCAAGCCAAAGTCAACAACAAAATCAAGAGACCCAAACTATAGCGAGGTAAACTTAAAATGGGCCTGTTACACTAGTAATCTGGGAGTCTAGGGGTGGAGGTTTGGGATGCATGAGGGGAAGTATGATGAGGGAGGTCAACAGTGGTGGTGGAAATGGCCCTAATTCACTGTCACTAAACACCTAAAATATAACTGTGAAAGACTTGTGATTCACAATGGCCTCAGTAAAATATTTTTTTAAGTATCATATGCTATATACATTTTTGTTTAAAAGAGAATAGATGTATGATAAAAATCTCATAATTTTTATGCCTGAGATTAATTTTATTCCACATGACATGATGTCATTTTTCACAAAGAAATAAAAATTAATTTTCTACTTGCTGAGATAATTTTGGCCCTTGATCTCTGGGGTAATATTGATGAACTTGTAGGGTAGAATTATTTCTTGAGAGGCAACTCAGATATATCATTACTATATAGTGATGTATAGTACCTCAAACTGAATTTAGTTTTCATGCGCTATACAAATGTATTCGAGATGATAAATGACAGTATTAATTATTTTCAGCTTCTCCAGGAAAGTTGAAGTCCCTTGATATTTATAAAGATTGAGCATTGGGCACAGGAAATGTACACTAGTGAAAGGATGGGTGATGGAATATTGTATGACTGAAACTCAGTCCTGAACAACTTTATTGTATACCTCACCATGATTCAATTAGAAACATAAAATATTAAAAAAGTAAAATCTAACTCCAATGGAGCATAGTCTTTAGGTTTTATTTTCCAGTTGTGTAGCACAAGATGGATTGGGCATAATTAAAACATTTTAAGTAGCTACATGTGACAGAATGTAAAAATGCATGTTTCTACCAAAACTGTTTATGGGAAATATTTAAAAGTAATACATTTTAGAGATAGTTTCTCATTTAGCAATTTGCTAACATTTAAATGGCTGGAGTGACAGGAATTATTTATAATTGCAGTAAAATTATAGCAAAACACATTTAGACCACATCTGAGACTTAGAGTAATTCTTGCAAGTTTGGAAAGTTGGCACCTAAAAGGAAATTATGTGTTGCACTTTATAATGAAGAAAAAACATCTTTTCTGAGATAAGATGGAATTTTATAATACAAATTTATTATACAGAATATAGGAAAATTAAAAACATTATTATGGAAGAGTATAACTAGAAAATTACAATAACTTGCTGCCTATTCAGTGCTTTTTTTGTTTTTTCTTTTGTGGGTGAGTGATACTTCTGTCAATACTCAGGGGTTATGCTTGCCTTTGCACTCAGGAACCAGTCCTGGAAGTTCTTGGGAGCACATGGGATGCTGGGTATCAAACCCAGGTTAGCTGCATGCAAGGCAGGTGCCTTATCCACTCTACTATCTCTCTGGCCCATAATTCAAATTTTTTGTTTACTTCAAAATCTCTTGGAAGTAAGAATTAACTTACATTTTTAAAAATCTGCTTTGAAATTTGTTTAAGGAATAAAAAAATGTAATCCTTACCATATTCAGCAAAAATCATATAGGAAATATATTTATTATGATCATTTTTAAAGCTATTGGTAAATTATAAAAGTAAAATTATGACTTATCAGGTAAGCTGAGCCTTAATTCATACAGCATGCATAGTGAATGACTGCCAAGCTGCAGGGATAAGTTATCTGAAGTGACATCTCTTGGCTGAGAGGAATTCCTACATTGAGTAACATGTCTTTTGGCAGGGTATATAGTTTTACAGAGAAATGGATTCCTAAAGGGTGTCTTGGAACTGTGAAATAGGGAGCCCTCAAGAAGTTCCCAAAAAGCCCCACAGCCCAGAAGCCAACTTTTTGCTTCTGTAACATCAAAATAGGAGTTATGTGAAGTTGTAGGCTCATTTATCTAGAGCATGTAGCATCTTTGGGAGATACATAAAACCTACTTTCATGTATTCATTATTGATTAATTTTCCTATCTAGACTCCAGAATTCTATTCCCAGGATTCTGATCAGAACATCATCCACTGTCTTTATCAGTCATGCTGATTCTCTCCACATCCCAGAAATTTTTCTATATGAAGTCTTGAATGACATGATCTTTCTTGACATGGTTCTAGACTTTTATTATCTGGGATAAAATACACTGAACTTAGGCCATCTGTCAGAATTTATTGATGACAACCTTGCTGCAAATGTCAGTGGCCTTTAGTTTACCAACATAGGATGAAGACCTGAAGTTTGTATCTTCCTCCACTTCTCTTAGAAAAAGTGACCTGTTGAAGTAATGAGAGATTTAAAATGGTGACATGTGGTTCCCTGAATTTGACTGTATAGCATTCATTTTTCATATTGAAGAAAAACTGTTTCTTGGCATTTTTTTAAACACTTGATATTTGAGAACACCCTTTTGGCTGTTCATTTACATCTGCCCTGAAAGTGATGTATCTGCCAGAATCCACCAAAAGGAATGAATTTTATGTGGGAGACAAATTTTCAGCCAAAGCATTGAAGCTAATTATCTCTCTCTCATTTTTTCGAATTGTTAAATGTTTCTTCCAAACATCAAAATTGAATACTAGTCTATAAAACCTAAAGTAAAATGACATGTCTATTTTGATTATAAGATGTTATTCATAAAAAAGAGCTTTTTTGGTATTCATATAAATATTTTCTGAAATTGGTATAAAGGTTGGATTTTTAAAAATCTACTTCTGATGTAGGAGTGTAACTCAGCTGTAAGCATTAACCTTGCTTAACACTCCATCCTCATCACTACAGATACACACACACACACACACACAATCCATTACTTGCTGAAAAATGTTAGAATGATTTTTTTCCTACAAGTTTATTCTTCCTGCTGTACCTTCACCATACTTGTGGAACCAACCCTGGCCTAATGGGTTTATTTCATTTTCCTTCCGATCTGTAGATAGACCCACTTCCTACATACAAGCAACTCTTTCCACCATCATAATTAGAATTGCAGCTCTGAAGAAATAATACAGTGCACAGGGATCTTGCCTTGCATGTGGATGACCTGATTTTAATCCTCTGTACCTCAGGGTCACCTGAGGCCCTCCATGAGGGATCCCTGCATGCATAGCCAGGAGTAGACCCTGAGCCTCACTGGTATGGCCCAAAATCCAAAAAACAAAACAAAAACATCAAACAATTAAATGGTATTATTTCGTTTTGTTTTGTTTTTTTGGTTTTTGGGCCATACCCGGTGACACTCAGGGGTTACTCCTGGCTATGCGCTCAGAAGTTGCTCCTGGCTTGGGGGACCATATGGGACGCCGGGGGATCGAACTGCGGTCCGTCCTAGGCTAGCGCAGGCAAGGCAGGCACCTTACCTCCAGCGCCACCGCCCGGCCCCTAAATGGTATTATTTCAATGCAAAATTTGAAAACTTTACTGGTGGTGATTTTAAATTTAAATATTGGTCTAACTTTTTATATTTAATAAGCAAGCATAGATGACTGAAACCATTAAGTTTGTAGGATGAGGTGAGATAAGAGATTATAGGACTAGTTAAATTCTTCTTTTGATTTTGATTTAGTATAAACTATCAGTGCCAATGAGAAAATTAAGAGCCATTTATTATTAAGTTATTAGTGAACAAACTATTGCAGAGGAATTTTGACTTGGATTCATCAATTGATGACTTTTGGGCTCATAATTTCAGCAAAGGACCTTCCTAAAGCTCTGAATTATGAGATATATAGTATTCATAAAATTCACAGTGATCTGTGAAGATAAAGTATAGGTTATCATTTTGAGCTCAAACTTTGAAGCTATTTTTTAGTTTTCAGCTTTTATTTGCAATGTTCCCTCTTCGCCCCCTCCACCTCCAGCAAGTTAAATAAAGCTCTGTGGTACTATGTTAAGGCCAATTATCATGAACCCAGTTTACATTGTATGTAGCTTTTTCCAGAAAGCTCATAGATCATATTTTTCCAAGTAATATTAAGATCCCTTTTGAGGTGCAATTGTGGTTTATCTGAAGATTCTCAAAGAGAAAACATTTGGTAGAAAGAGAACCGAGTTGACAGGGATGAGAAGTCAAATGTTCTGTTGAATGTTAATGGAGAGCTCTAAAATTTTATGATTCTAGTCCTGTTTCTGGCACAAAAATCTGTAAATTAAAGGAGGGAAAGAGAGAAAAAACTTGGCATGTAAAAGGGAATAGCCCTCTGTGCTCTGGCTTTGGCCTGCAAATGCCCTTGGCTGTCTTGATACATTTCTGCTTCCCCTTCCTAAACTGTTTAGAATTTCTTTCCACACTGGGTATGTGCATTCTTCCAGATGTGACTACCTACCACATTTCCCATGGACAAATCTAAAACGGGATGTTTTTTTCCTAAAAGACTTTTGGTCTTTCTATACTTTTGGTATAACTAAACTAATTTAGATTTGTGTGAGAAGAGCTATTAACTGCAAACAACCTTTTATGAGAACCCCACTATGGTTTAAAGTGAAAAGCGTATCTCATGGCTAAAGAATCTACCGTAATACCTTGGTATTTTAAAAGACATTGTTTCTACTTTCATTAGAAGGTTTAATAGATCTAGAATCTGGAGTAATAATATATTTTTAGAAATGTATCAGATTTTGGATTAAACTTGTATACCATTAGTTTATTAATGTAAATAACCCTATAAACACATTGGATATTTTTGAAATTACAGGTAAGTATGGTTGCTTAAAATATGTAATTTCACTTAATGTTATATGATTATGACTTAAGGATAGTACTATCTGGTCAAAAACACTGTTTTAAGTCTGTTTTTACCCTACATTTAACTGTATCTAAGAACTGGTGTTCTACCACACATCTAAATTCTAGATATAACTTCTAAAGATTTTTCCTTCAGTATATATTAAATTTATAAAAACAATTAAGTTTTAAAGGGCACCGTAGGGCATATCTAGGATATTCACTTGAACTCAACTGAAGAAAACAATTGAGTCCAACAGGAAAGCCAGGACTAAATGCTTGTGAGAAAAATATCCATAATCAGAACTTGCAATTTCTTCTTTTAATAAGTTATTTTGTTAAGAAGTTTTGTAGCTGTGCAACAGAAATACCCCCAAAACATATTCCACCAATTTTGTGTGATGTAATAAAAGTGAAATGAATCAGAGTCAAGGGATGGCTCATTAACATGGGAACTCTGTTCACCTTAATGGAGGCTTCCAGAACTTTCTCTACACTCTGTAATGACTACCACCTTCTAGAAACAGAAAGGTCTCTTACACAATTAATTATCCATAATTAAATTATCTATACACTCCTAGTTAGTTAAACCATTGGTGATGCTTATTTATTAAAAAAATTTCTTAAATTACCAAACTAAAGGCAGTTTGTTAGTGTAGATGTAGAAAGCTTTGCAAAACAATCAGATGTCAATTAGAATATAAAGTGGTCCAAGTCAATGGTATGGTCTCTATATTCTCTGGGAAGACACACATTATACAGGTTCTGGGACATGTCTGGCCTCTTGCATTGTTCCATGAATAGACAGTATGACACTCAATATACAAAATATTCTTTGGGAAGATCTTATTGTCTATTAGCAAGAGAAACTCTAGCAAACTAGTAAGTGTATAAATGAAGAATATAAGTATTGATCAGTGCCATGATGAAAGTAGATGTGTGAAAGAATTTACTGGAGGCTACAATATTTAAACTGAGGATGGCCTCTTTGAAGAGTTAAGTTGTTGGTATGGGACTTGAATAACCAGTAGCAGCATGATATGGAACTGAAAGAAAAACATTGGCATTATACCAAATAGCAATTAGTGTGACTTGTAGTTTGAAGTAGGTTGACAGAAGTGGTCAATAAAACTTTTATTTAGAAAACCAGGGATTTTAGATGCTACTAGGTGAAAAGATAGTCAAATTAAAATATCCTATAAGCACAGTGCATTGGTCATAGAGTAATGCAGGGAGATTAGGGAATTGGGAGGAAGGAAGAAAAACATTATCAACATATAGTATTTGGACAACCTGACTGTATTCAATTTAATATAATCTATTTCAACTTGGTCTTCGGGTTAAAGTATAATGAATGCTGAAGATATTATGTAAAGAGAATGAAGTGCATATAATGTAGTTTTATTGAATATCTATTTGTTTTGTTTGTTTCTATTTGGGAGCCACTCCTGGAAGTGCTAAGGTTTATCTCCTTGCTCTGTGCTCAGGGATCACACCTGGCAGCAGGCCTGAGGACTGAACCCAGATCTGCCACATACCATCTTTTCAGCCTCTTGAGTCTCTGTTCTAAGTAAAAAAAATATGAATTTCAAGATTCTTTAAAATGTTTTATTTTATTGACATAACAAAAATTGTATCTATGCACTATAAAAGGTTTACTTCAATATGTATCAGTTGGTCTAGTTACCTGTTTTCTTTTTTCACAGGCTTGTTTATATTTGTGTTCCACTGTGCTATGAAGGAGAACGTACAAAAACAGTGGAGGCGACATCTCTGTTGTGGTAGATTTCGATTAGCAGATAACTCAGGTAAAGGGGCACGTTAATATTAGCTTTACTCAATAAGAGGAGGTGCAGATAGAGGTCATTTGGTCTTCTGATGTTAGAACAACCCAGTTCCAGTGGTAGCAAATTCTAAAGTTGGACCATTAAAACTATGATAAATGTGAAAAATGTGTATTCAGACCTCCTGTATACAAAGGAGAAATACAAATTCCAACTAGGTTGAAAGAGTGATCTGAGATTTTATTGGGAAGTGTGTTTGGGCCATATTTAGTGTTGCTTAGGGGTTACTCCTGACTATGAGCTCAGGAATCACTCCCAGTAGAATTAAGGAGACCATTTGGGATGTTAGGGAATCAAACTGGGTCAGCCACTTGCAAAGCTAGTATTTTGTACTACTTTATCACTCCAAGATCATTCCTAAGACTTTATGTTTAATAAAACAATTCAGACAACATGTCCTATTTCCATTTAAGTTTTTTTAATCCTAGTCCAAGGCTAAGCCATTTTCCAAAATAAAATGTACAGGAATTTATAAAATGATACAGAAAAAGTTTAGTTTTTTCCTTTTTAACTAGTGTCATCAATGATTCTTTTACGTCGCATATATATGTATCTATACATATACACAAAGTCAATGTTCTCTTTGGTTTATTATTATGAACATTGAATTCTCTGAATATATGATATAAATAATTTAGTGCTAATTCATCACAGCAGAAACATAAGTCTCTGTAATGCAGATTCATGGAGAACGCACTTTTTCCCCCCCCAGATTGGAGTAAGACTGCTACCAATATCATCAAGAAAAGTTCTGATAATCTTGGAAAATCTTTGTCCTCAAGCTCCATTGGTTCTAACTCAACCTACCTTACATCTAAATCTAAATCTAGCTCTACTACCTACTTCAAAAGGAATAGTCATACTGGTGAGTCATTCTGTACTTGGTAAATATGCTATCTGACATAATTTTCACCAAGTTTTCACAGAAAATCAGCAGACTTTCAAGAAAATTGGACAGTGTCCAGTAAGGTGCTTATTTTAGATTCATGAAAATCAATATTTATTTGATGACCTTATTTGAAACCTTTTTGATTGAAAAAATACCCAAACACAATGAAAAAGAGTGTCAGGAGGATTGGTCTATACTAGGAAACTTTTCACAAAGAAGGAGCACAGTCAGAGAAGGGACCACTTTGACAGTGATAGTTGAAAGTGATCATTCTGGACAAGAACTATGTGCTGACAGGAGGTAAAGTGATTATTTATGGTGCCCTCTCAGTAAGTGTTGCAAACCATGATGCCTAAAAAAGGGGGAGGAGAGGAAGGAAGAGGAAGAGAAAAAGAAGAGAAAGATAATTTTGCAGTGGAGGCAGATAGAAGGGTGTGCAGGAATACAGAAGAAAAATAGAAGATATTGATAGCAGGAAATGAACATTTGTGAAAGGAGGGCTGTTGGAAAGGAGGGCTGTATAGAACTCAATGATCAACAACTATTTAACCATGTTTTATAGTGATTCAAAACTAAAAAATTCTGAAAGCATATAGTAGCTTAGAACAGCAGGTTTTTAAATTTCTTGAAGTCAATAATTAATAGAACACTAAGGAGTCTTTTCCACAATAAGATGCAGCGGTGAGCCAAATTTACAAACAATTTCTCTGACATCAGAGGTCTATGTCTCCAGGCCTCTTCTGTCTATTTGGTTGTTTTCTGGCACAGAATAATTTTACTCATGAGAATGATGTTTCCCTTTAGTCAACCAACATAAAATTAGACCACTTGGTTGGGAATTTGCTCTTCTGTTTTACTTTATCAGACCCTTGAGGTCAAATGGGTTCTTAACAACTAATATGTTTCTATTTATGGCATAGATTTTGTTTTCTAATTAAGTGGAATTCATATGGCTTTTGAGCTAGCCACATCTCTGTAAGACTGCTAGCAAAACCGGGTCTCTTGGAGAATGCAAAAATTCACTTATCATCATAGTTATCTAGTTGGTTTACTTCTTGAAATTGATCTAGAAATTCATATGTTTATGGTATAGATAATGTCTTCTAAGAGCATTCCTTCAGAAAAAGTGGATCCTTCAGGTAAATTTTTGTTACATTTATAAATGCATGATTTTTCTGCAAGGTAATAAAAAGATATTTGCATGAATCAAGCTAAGATCCCTGCTGTGCCAGCAAATTTGCTTTTTCTTTACAATACTTCTCAGCTAGCAAAATGACATTCCTGCACTGAACTGGAAGTTCTGAAATTTCAAATCATCTTCAGCTATGCTGGCTCTGCTCTGCATGGGGGTATCTGCAAGCCACTTATTCTAGGCACTGTTCAATTCTCCAGTTAGTGGCTCACTTATCGTATACTATAACAAAATAAAGTAGTACTTGAGAGGCTTATTATAGAAAATCAAGTTTTTATTTTTTCATTTTTTATACTTCTATCTATTGCTATTTATTTATTTAGTAAATGTACCATGGCATAGCCAATGAGGAGTTACTGGATATATCATTGTACACTAATAGGATATGTAAGAAAAATATTGCCAATTCTAAGCCTGCTTTTTGAGAATTTTTATTTGCTTGAAATTTCAGCTAACTTGAAATAATAGTTTATTTCCCTAGTCCCTGGTTTTCCAACTTAAAATTGAAAATATAAATCTGTTTTTCTCACAATTTGAAATATAACCAAAAGACTGGGCACAACATGAGAATAGTATATATACTGACATTCAGCATTTATTCAAATGTTCACTTCGATTAAAGACAACAAAAATTAAGTCATATATTTGAAATAAAGTTTATCAAAATCTCTAGAAAGCAACAATTTGACTGGAAGTTGCCATTGTAATAAATGTAACATATTTCCTTGAAGTTTCTAGAAAAAAATTTGAATCAAGTGCAAATTGTTTATTATTAAGATTGAAATCAAAAGAAAAATCTGCAATGGAAAGCCAGTAACTAGTGAATATATGAACTGAATGAAAGCACGAAACCAATCAGCTTGCTCAGAGCCAAGTGGAGACAGGCCTTATTGTAAATTTCTGAGCCTTTATCTCTTCAGCCTTGTGTTTTAAGTTTTTATGCTTTAGTCTGCCCATCTTCCCAGAAGTCTGTTAGTTTTTAATTCTTCCATCAGCATGAAATGAGTAGAATATTTCCTTTAGTGAACTTTATTTTATTTAGTGTTAACCCAAATAAAACTATTGAATAATTTGAGTTATTTACAAATATAGCAGATATAAAGATAATGGCTTTGGCTAATCACGAGTAAACTGTTTTTACTTTATTCTACCTGCTGTATCCAGTTTACTCAAAGCATTAAAGTATGGGATGACCATTTTAGAGCCTATATACCTAACAATAAGTTTTTCAGGGTAATATTGTTTTTCTTCCCCTTGGTAAAGAGAAAGCTACAACTGTAGGTTACTGACTATATTTTATAGAAGTTCCCATTTACTCCTTCATTACCATAAAGTATTTATGGGTTTTTCTTTATCAGTATGTTGAAAGGAATGAGGAAAGCTAAAAGATATTAATGGACTACATGAAGGCAACCACATATATATTTGCAGATCATAGAATTTTATTAAGATTGAAAAGATTATCTAAGCCAGTATTAGAAAGAAAATTTTTGATCTATGGAAGCATCATTTAAATATTTAATACTGAAAAATTTGGAAAAGTAATTTAGTTGATATTTTACTATCTGACATTATTAAAATAAGTAAAACATCCATCTGAGACAATAGTAGAGTTAAAAATTATTGTGGAAAATATAATTTCATTTTCTGCAATTTATAAAGAATTAGTAAAAATTATTTTTCTACATTCCAAATATTTCATTAACAGAGGTTTATTGGGAAAATGTGTTCAAAGTATTCTTTCTTATATATTTTGTTCAGTTTTGTTATCCAAAGAACTTTGAATATTATTTTATAAAATAGTTACTAAATCATATTTTATATACTTACTATGTGAAACTTTTAAAAAGTAGAGAAATAATGTAATAAATCTGTATTCCTGAACTGATAGTTGCCAACCTTACATAAATTATTTGGACAACCATATATAATTAGCATTTATTATATAAATATTTTAGTTTCATTTATTTGGGTTTTGGGAGACATATTTAGGAATGGGTTGGGTCACATCCTACAATGATCAGGAGTTATTCCTGGAACTGAGCTCAGGAATTCCTGAGGAATTTCTGGCACTGAGCTCAGTCCCTGAGCAATGCTCAGGGGACCATATAAGAGGCCAGGAATCAAATTTAGGTCAGCTGTATGCAAGGCAAGTGCCATACCCACTGTACTATTTCTCCAACCCAAAAGAATCATTTATTTGTTAAATAACCTAACCCATCCTCTTTAGAGTCTTTGTCTCATGAGCTTGTGGTGATTTTCTAACATTTAAGAGAATATGTGGGCTTTTTGAAAAATGATAAATGGTTCTTGGAAAATTTCTTTGAATACATGTTAACCGAAAACACTAGATGACAAAATAATATTCATTCATGCTTAGAAATACACTTAAAAAGTGAAAAGTACAAGATTTTTGTGCTGCCTGTGACCTCATCTAAGTAAGAGCCCAAACTTTCTGTTCTTCATGTACTTTATTGTGAGAAGAGAGTTCACAGCGGGAGGCATTGGAAGTATCTCTAATTCATCGTGCAGCCTAATTTCTTGTGTCATTTCTTACAGACAATGCTTCCATGGACAAGGCCTCTTCAAAACTGACCCATGTTGATGGAGAGCAAACATCAATCATCCCTGTTCATCAGGTCATTGATAAGGTTAAGGGTTACTGTAGTGCTCATTCAGATAACTTCTATAAAAATATTATCATGTCAGATACTTTTAGCCATAGCACAAAGTTCTAATGACTCTAATAGAAGTGGAATCAGAAATGTGAAGACCTGTGATCAGTGAAAACTAGGAGCAGTAGATGCTATTGTCTAGAATTCTTCAGCTCTGTTTCTTTTTTCTCAAGGATACTTTATCAAATTCAAAAACCTGTTTTCAGTATATTTACTATGGGGACTTTTGTATAATTTTCCCCAAGCTGTAAAGTTTCCTTTATACTGTGAGATTGCTGTCCACTGTGTTTTCTTATTTAATAGTAATTAAAATATAGTTTCCAAATGAACATTGATTTCTACGCATGTTAATCCAGATTTTGGAAACAAAATTTTAAATAGTTGAAAAGAAAGTCAGCTACTAAGTAGTAATTAAGATGTAGTTTCCTTTTGATTTCTACTCATGTTAATCCAGATCTGGGCAAATATTTTTTTTTTAGTAGTTGGAAACAATTTCAAATTTATAGTAACTGGGTACGGCATAATGAATTGTAACATGGAAACATTTTCATATGGTTTTCAAATGCTAAGTAAAATTCTACTTTCAGTTCTAATCATGCAGTTCTTACTTTCATTTTGCCACTCAGTAGAAAGTTGCAGGAATTTAGCTGTGAGGCCAAAGATTAGTTTAGCTAAACTCAAGAATAATACCAATTTAGATTATATGCTTCCCCCTTATTAAAGTAGAATTGTGTTATCTAGGATCTTGGGTTATTTTTCATTCATGTCACCATTACATACATTGTAAGTTTTTGCATTGTTGCCATAGATCTTTTGTACATATTTATTTATTTATGTTTATACATGTCAGCTTGTTGCTTTCTATTTCCTGATTGTTATTTTAATTAACTTCCTGTTGGAGAGGTTGTATATATTTCTGGAAAATACTTTGTGAAATTGATTGCTGTAGCAGTGTCTTTGACTATAATGAATACTGTGACTGTGAGTGAAAATTAGGGTAGTAATAGTAAGAATCTCTGAGAACTGACTTGCCATTTTATTCAAGTGGAAAGTGTTTTTCAAATAAATACTTACATTATTTGTGTTCCAAGTTATTCAGTTCCTTTATGAGTGAATGTTTTAATTTCAGACACAAATAGGAAAAGATTACTTGACAACTGGAAAATAACCTGCCACCTACTAAACTAATTAAGCTAGTGACAGGGGTCACAAAACACTAAGAATGAACATGTTCCAGAGATCCATTTGACTGAGACTTGTCCATTTGGAAATCTCTAAATTGTCTTAGATCATTGATACAAAGTTGAGTTCAGTAGTAGATTGTAAAAAAATACATGTTTCTCTTTGGACTTCAGAAACGGGGTAAGATTAATAATCATACACAGGCAGTGGGAGTTTGGGATGCTTTTCTCTCATCTATAGATACTACTTGCATCTTGGCAGACCTAGAAAATGACACAATTAACCAACTTCACTTGCATGATCAAGCAGAACCTCCACACTTCCTGTAGTTATTTGGGATAACACTTTTCAGCGGAGAGCCAAAGCCTAGTTTGGCTTATGGCCCCACTTGGTGCTAAATTGTGAGGTGTGTTGCCTGGTCACTGTTCAGTCAGGTCTGTGGGCCAAGGTTTACATCTCCCAGCCAAGCCACATTAAGAAAACAGACAAACAGCTGCAGAAGGTTTCAACCACAGTCATCAAGGTCTAGGTTGCTTCAGAAACCTTTTGGGAGTGACTGTAGGAGTAGATGGGAAAAAGTTATTTAACTTGCAGGCTGACCTGTCTCTGCAGAATTTTAAATCTGAAGAAGGAGGCCTTTATAAGTTCAGAAATTTTGAAGAATTTCTGGTCTTCAATTGAATAATCCTCTAGTTCTCTCATATAAAAGCATCAAATCTCTCTCACCTTCTCACTGCTTCTTTCCTTTCTTTTTATTCTCTAACCACTTTAGTTTTACTTCTTTTCTTCCTTTATCTCTTTCTTTATCCTGTATTTTAAGAATAATTAATTTATTTCTTTTTCTGCGACTTCAGAGTAAAAATAAAATAAATGTTTGCATTGTACTTTGTGACTTGATTATTTTTAAGAAAAATATTATCAAATAATTTGATCTCACTGTGGAAAAAAATGCAAGTCTATAAATACATTTGGATTCTAGGTGCTTATTTGTTCCTCCTAATCATTTTCATCACTATTAAGTGAAGGGTGTGGATAGTCCAGTCTTCCATGTAAGGAAGTTGGTGAAATTCAAATCAGAATTCAAACCTAAGTCATTCTGACATTGTGCTCATTTTTCTATATCCATAGTAATCCATGGATTACTCTGGTAATCCATGGTAATCCCTCCCAAAACTGATGAAGGAAGAAGCTCACAGGTATGTGTGTCAGATAAAATAATTCCTAAACTAGAGAATCAGTGATGACTTCATCATTAAGTTCTGACAGGTTTTGATTGTTGGCTCTTTGGAGTAAGAAAAATTATTCTAGGTATGGGTTTTGGAAAGTCCAGACTTAAGAGGGAGCAAATTGAGGTGAACTGGGCAGCAGATGTAGGAAAAGGTTTGTGAATGGATGATGGAGTCACAGTGTAAAACCAAGTGTCTGGCAGGGATGGGGAGAGGTTGCCTGCAGGCCCAAGGCGCACATTCAATCTTCTGGGTAGGGAAGGAAACAGATCCTAGTTGGGTTTTGGAAATATTACTGAAAGAAGGGTATTAAAAAGTAAGAAGAGAGGCTAGAGTGATAGTACAGTGGATAGAGAGCTTTCTTTGCTTGCAACTAACCCAGGATCGATCCTTAGACTCTCATATGGTCCTCCAACCCACTAGAATGACCCTCAGGTCAGAGCCAGAAGAAAACCCTGAGCACTGATAGATGAGGGCCAAAAACGAAAGAAAGAGAAAAGAAAGAAAGGAAGGAAGGAAGGAAGGAAGGAAGGAAGGAAGGAAGGAAGGAAGGAAGGAAGGAAGGAAGGAAGGAAGGAAGGAAGGAAGGAAGGAAGGAAGGAAGGAAGGAAAGAAGGAAGGAAGGAAGGAAGGAGAGAGCAAGGGAGGGAGAAAGGGAGGAAAGAAGGAAGGTAAAAGAAAGAAAGAAGAAAGAAAGAAAGAAAGAAAAAGAAAGGAAGGAAGGAAGGAAGGAAGGAAGAAAGGAAGGAAGAAAGAAAGAAGGGAGGGAGAGAGCGAGGGAGGGAGAAAGGGAGGAAAAAGAAAGAAAGAAAGAAAGAAAGAAAGAGAAAGAAAGAAAGAGAAGAGAGAGAAAGAAAGAAAGAAGAAAGAAAGAAAGAAAGAAAGAAAGAAGAAAAAAGAAAGAAAGAAAGAAAGAAAGAAAAAGAAAGAAAGAAAAGAAAGAAAGAAAGAAAGAAAGAAAGAAAGAAAAGAAAGAAGAAAGAAAGAAAGAAAGGAAGGAAGGAAGAAGAAAGGAAGGAAGAAAGAAAGAAAGAAGGGAGGGAGGGAGAGAGTGAGGGAGGGAAAAAGGGAGGGAGAAAGGGAGGAAAAAGAAAGAAAGAGAAAGAAAGAAAGAAAGAAAGAGAAAGAAAGAAAGAAAGAAAGAAAGAAAGAAAGAAAGAAAGAAAGAAAGAAAGAAAGAAAGAAAGAAAGAAAGAAAGAAAGAAAGAAAGAAAGAAAGAAAGAAAGAAAGAAAAAGAAAGAAAGAAAGAAAGAAAGAAAGAGAAAGAAAGAGAGAGAGAAAGATAACAACAACAAAACAAAGGTAGAGGGAGCAGAATGAGGATAGAACATTAAGGCCATTTGAAAGATGAATATGGAGATGGCAGATCTCAAAGAGGGCCACTCCTGCCATAGACTTCAAAACCACAGCACCCCACCCTTTGAGAAGTAGTGAAGGCAGCTTTGAATCTTAAGGACTGGGGTTTTCAGAAGCCTTGGGATTAGAAGAGATGAGAAACAAAGGGAGCTTTTCAAGAGGTTCTAAAAAAGTTGTTTATGTCAAGTAATGTGGTGAAAGAGGAAAAGAGGGAGGTTGGCTGGTTGATTTATGGAGTATAAACATGAAAGATGTCTTAGGGAGTTTGTTTTTCATTTATTTCTGAGTGGGCTGCAGTATTGAAGGTAGCAGAGGAGAATGAGGGAAAATGTGGGTGCTGGGTCCAGAAAGTTTTGCCTGTGACCTAGGAGTCTTGAAGGGTGGGTCTGGACAAAGAGAAATGGTTCTGTTTCCTTCAAAAGTGGGAGACTGATTACTAGGACCAGACAAGGAAATATGCAGTGCCTCTCAATTATTTTCTGTCATGCCCCCCCAAAGAAGAAGAAAATATTTTTGTGCCCCCGCGCAACTGTAAATATTATATTTATTAAAAAAAACTTTAACCTGCAAAACAAAAATGTATAAAATAATTTGAGCTGATTTTTAAATCAGAGGTGATATCTGGATTAATGGCTACAATGAGCTCGTTTTGCAAACGCATAGCTTTTCGAAGCAGAGTTTGAAGCAGGACACAGCAACTCTCAGCTCCAGAGACATACAGAGACATAAACACGGGGCTTAGCTTGTTATGACAGTGTTTGCCGAGGTCAAACGCACCCCCCTTTATGGAGACTCTATTTGAGAAGCACTGGTATAGAGAGACATAGAGGAATGCTTGTTGATTTTTCCTCTTTCCTTTTTTATTTCTTTTTTTAAAGGGGGGTTGTTACAGAATAGAGATCTGAGTAAAATTTGAAAAGATTTGAAAACACTTTCCATACAGTCCAGGGTTTGCTCAGTAATTCAGGGTCTGTTTTCACAGTCATGTACCAGACCATCAATAGTCAAAGAAAAGAAGAGGAATTTGTCTAAAAATAAAGTCACCTTGGGGCCAGAACAATAGCAGAATGGGAGGTCGTTTGCCCTGCATGTGGCCAACCCTTTGGACCCTGGGTTGATTCCCAACATCCCATATGGTCCTTCCCAAGCTGGTCAGGAGCGACTTCTGAGCACAGAGCCAGGAGCAATGCCTGAGCTCTGCCGGGTGTGACCCAAAAACCATAATAAATAAAATAAAAATAAAAAAATAAAATCACCTCATAAAGGACACAATTCTTGAAGAAATTGCATTACATTATGTAACAGTGTTTGTGCTAACAGTAGTGTTTATAATATGTATCAAAATCTCATTAAAATATAGGATCTGTTCACATTAAATAAACACAAAATTTTCTTAGGGGAAAAAATAGGATATGTTTTGAAATTAACCATTAGCTTCAAAATAGAGCCCTTAATATTAAAATTTCTGCTCACATAAAAATGTATTTTTAAATATTGCGACTCATTTGATGATGATGGATTATTTTAGGCCTTTGGGCTCCAAAACATTCTGGGATTGATAGTACATACAGCAGATGGGGGAACTGGCCTTACATTCAGCTGACCCTCATTTAATCCCTGACAACACATCTGGTCTCTGATTTGATCCTGAGTCAAAGCCAGGGGTAAGTTCTGAGCACCCTTGGGCATGACCCAACCTCCCCATATGTGTATGGACTTTTATACAATACAATGTTAATATGAAGTTATAATACATTTTATACTTTTATTTTATTTTTATTATTCTCATAGCTAATGACATTTTGCCAGCCATGCAACAGGTTCTTGTTCAGTGTTCACTAAATTAAACTGAAGTTGTTTTTATTAAACCACTAAATTAAATGGAATTTTTATTTTAATTTATTTTAATTGAACCACTAAATTTTAATTATATTTTTGTTAAACCACTAAATATTAAACCACTTTTTTGATATTTTAGAAAAATATAATCAGTTTGAATTCTGTTGAGTTTTAAGGAACATGGAATAGAAATAAAAAATAAAGAAAAATGATCACTATGACATTTAAGCATATCATTTATTCTATTTTATCCCCATTGCAATATGTCACTTTATATGGTGCAGGAAAGTGGTCAAGTCTGGAGTAAGTATATAGCTCTTTTTAGGGAACTGTCTGATGATTTGAACTGATTCAAAATTAAGAGATTTAATGTACATTTACATATGGTCTTCATGGAGACTGGAGCTGAGAGTATGTCAAATTTTTAAGAAATCTTAGACCAATAGGCACAAATCATAGACAAAAAGAAGTCAGTTTCTGGACCAGAAGGTAGTATGACAGTTATGCTATATGCCAGATGCAGTTTTGGCTTTGATAGCTCTATTGAGTGATGAACAATATTCCATTGCCTGGGTGCACCAGAGATTATTAATCTATTTACTGACTGTACAACTGCTTGCTTCCAAGAACATCTTGCTTATTTTGGAAATCATGAGTAAACATCAGTGTGCAAGTGTCTGTGTAGACATGTTTTTAATTTCTTTAGGTAAATACTAGAGTATAATGGCTGTATTATTTGATTATGTGTGATTTTGTAAAACTTCCAGAGTATCTTACAAAGAAATTATATTTGCCAGACTGTCTTACAAAGAGATGATATTATTGTGTTTTGTCTCACCGCATAATTGCAGAAGCAGCCTCCTTTCCTCTGTGAGATCTTTTCTTTCTCATTCAGTGTTGCTGTTTTACATGAGATGTTAAGTTACAAAAACAGCAATTCTGGCCTCAACTGAAAGCTAACATACCTGCAGTTTTTAATACTGTGTAACTGTGGTTTCAATGTGTCTTAATTTAGATTTTTGAGAAAGTGGCTCTGATCACTGTGATGACTCAGTTTGTGCAAGTGCTCAAAAACTATAATTATGACAAAAGCTGCTGAGCTACATAAAACTATATAGTTCACCCATCAATGAAAGCTATAGACCATGAGCAGGGCATGGAGGTTATAAACTTTTATTTCAGAAAGGATTCTTAGAGTGTGTTTTATTCAAACAACTGGATTGTTCAAAAATATTAAAAAGTGCGATTTATCAACTTGTGTGAAAAGATTTATCCAAACGTGTGATTTCACTGTACCAACTTGAGTCATCCAGGAAGCAGAATCTATTTATAACATCAAGAAATTTATTTAGAATTGCACCTTTGGGGAAAAAAAATAAAAAAGGAAACAAGAGTGTGAGGTGTCACACCTGCAGAAGGAATCCAGAGGAAGCAGAATCAAGAGCTTCAGGGGCAGAGGAACAAGAAAGAGCTCTGGCACAAGCATCTTTTGGGGAAAAGGCCTTGTTGGTTATACATGACCTAGTCTTGTTACTCCTACTTTGCTGGGGTCCTGACTCAGCAAGTGGAGGTTAGTTGAGCCTACTCATTGAAGTAAGTTCTCGTGGGAAATCACAGTGAATGATGTACCTGTAGGATTATACTTAAAAATTCAGGTATATAGTATGGCCAGAGGACTGTTTAAATCATGGTCAAAACTAAGTCACGTTGGTGGATAACTATCAGACACTGGCAGTATTTCCTTAATATAGACTACCATTAGGCAGTGGCTCCCTAACTTAACCTTACAATAAGAAGATATTTTAATAATAAAAAAGAGAGTTTAAAGAGGATCTGTGGACTATATATAAATATATAAACATGAAATATAAATAAACAAAGGGGATAGACAATGTCGAACCATAGAAATCCTTGGACTTGACTACAGATCTATTGCCAGGCATTAGGGAAAGGAGGCTTGGGCAGAGGGTGTGGTGGGGAAGAAGAGGTAACTAGAATTGGCATAAGAAAGATAATGTCTGGCTGGGAGAGGGAGAAGAACATCTTTCGCATTTTGGTGCTGATAAAGATGCAGTAACTTTGTATGCCAAAAAACAACATTCACATTACATATTGCAGCATGTTACTTCAATTGCAATAAATGAAGAAAAACTTCATATATTAATTATCCACAGTTTCCTGTAAGATGACACTCAGCTATTAACCCAAAACAGAGGCATTCCCTCATCTTCCTCTTTCCCATAAACCTCTTCCTTTGATATGTAAAAGCCCACCTGGACCATACTCCACCCAGCACAGCCTAGTTGGATAGGTATTAGCTTAATAAAGAAAGAGGCAGTTCTGGCTTTTGGCTCAGGCAGAGACCTCGAGGTGAAAAGCCACTGACTCCATGATTCTTTCCTGACTGACTTGCTTTATTAATCCTCTGCCACTACCCTGTTTCTACAGATATATCTGTTTAAGGGTTAGAAATACACATATGGGGTGATTCCATAATGTGGGATTAATTTTACAGTTTCCTTTATCTAATTTTTACTATATGAAATCAACAGACGCTTTAGAAACTGCTGTATTGAACAGTTGAAAATTTATTTTAATCCCCACTTGATAAATATATTGAGTGTCTTTGACTATTAAGTTGCTGAGAGAACAGTAGTAATTTGGATAACAAAAATTCAATATTCTTAACACTTGCTTAGTGTCAACTCACATTAAACTTGGGTGTTTTGGTTAACTGAACACAAATAAAAAAATGTTCTCCAAGCCTACTTATTTTCCTGGGTTTGTCTATCGAGATTTTCTGACAAGTGACTAAAACATACTATAGCCTGGAATGAGGGAATAAACTAGGTAGTGATGATTGATAAAGATATTAACTCGAGAATACAGTAATATAGAATTCTTGTTTAATTTTAGAAAGAGGACTGATCCTTTTTTTTTTTATCAATGTCAATAGATAGAGGTAAGGTGTCTGCCTTGCGAGCCTAGCCAAGAAAGGACCATGGTTCGATCCCCCGGCATCCCATATGGTCCCCCCTGAAGCCAGGGGCAATTTCTGAGCACCTAGCCAGTAATAACCCCTGAGCATCAAATGGGTGTGGCCCGAAAAACCAAAAAAAAAGAAAAGTGAATTTATTCATTTGAATATACACCTTAGTTCCAGCCCACCATTACCTAATATGGTGGGTAAAATCAAATAGAGAAAATGCATATAATATTATGTAAGAGTACTGTGCCCCCAAATAGGAATTTTAAATAAGTAGCTCAATGCTCAAAGTTATAGAAACTGAAAGTAAGATTACATTTTTTAGATTACATTTTTTAAACTTTTTTTATTATTAAATTTTTTATTTAAGCACCATGATTACAAATATGATTATAGTTGGGTTTCAGTCACAAACAGAACACCTCCCTTCACCAGTGCAACATTTCCACTCCTAATCCCCCCTCCCTACTTCCCATCCCCTGCCTGTATTCGAGACAGGCATTCTACTATAGTTTTTTTTTTTTTAAGTTCAGTAAGCTGGGTTTTTTTTCTTTCTTAAAGGATAAGTGTTAAAAAATACAGTAAGGTGTGAAAGTGGCAATCGTCATTGTTTGCATAGGCCCAGCAAAATATGGGAAAACAGAAAAAATATCCTTGGCCTTATTACAAGGAGGCCTTGCCCCAGAAGTTTATTGGCATAAGACCAACTCTGGGCTCCAGGCATACCAGTCCATCTAACCTCTGAGTCATTCTCCATAGTCCCGGTAAAACTTTTTCACACTTTAGCTGTTATTGGTGTCAGGTTCCTGTTTTTAAAGATTCTGGATTCTGTGCATTTCCTTTATCGAAGTCAGGCTGACGTGGAGCATCCTCTAGCTTTATCTCACCATTAGATGCTGAGAGACCTGCCCTGCAAGCAGGTTGTTGCTAAGTCATCTGGGTGTTGAGAGCACTCTTTGAAGTCAGTCAATACCAGAGCAGTGGTAGGGTCTACTCTGGTAGAGGTTTGCTTCCTGGTAATGTTATAGACAAATGTGGTTGTTTCCATAGATGATATCCATTGTTCAGGGGTTTATGGGCAATACCCATTCTTCTGAGACCTAAGCCAAATCATTATGCCAGTGTTCAGGGTATAAGGCCTAACTGCATTACAAACTTTGTGTTCCCATCTCTATTATATAAGAACTTGTTTGCATATGTATTATTTTTCCATTTTAATGTGCCTTTGCAAAAGAGAAACAATGCCATAAGGTATTGTTGGTGCATCTGGGGGCCGAGGGATCAAGTGCAAAACTCCCTATAACTTGATTCTAACATAAATTCTATACAGAGATATTCTTCTACCAGAATTGCTTATTGAACAGATCTCAAAGGGGAAAAAGTAAACAAACAAACAAAAAAAACAGTAGGCAAACATGTCACTATATAAGAGAATATTCAGAAAAGAATTATAGATGTTAAGGGAATACATCTGAGATATACAAAGGAGATACATATGAGAATTAGTAGGAAGGGACATTCACCAGTCTGCTTCCCCAATCCACCCCTCTGCTGCAGGGGGTGGGGTGGGGGAGGCCTGGGGTCCCCTTTAAACTGCTTGCAGGAACTGACCTTGCAGGCACCCTGAGGAAGCTGCCTGGGGTAACCCTGGGGTCTGGGAGGAAGGAGAGAGAAGGCTGTTGGGTGGGGGGGGGGGCAACTGAAGGCTGCATCTTCCCCTAAGCTTGGCCAAAAGCCTACAGCATGGAGCCATATCATTCCCTGTGTTGCCTGCTGAAGCTTCTGGCTCCCAGAGAAGATCCTTAATTATGCTGGAAGCTGGAAGTTCACTAGTCCCATCCCCCTACTGGTGCACAATGGGGGAGGCCTAGGGTCCCCTTTAAACGTAAGATTACATTTTATGGCACAAAATATATACTTTAATACTTTTTTTAGTTTTTTTATATCTTTATTTAAACACCTTGATTACAAATATGATTATAGTTGGATTTCAGTTATGTAAAGAACACCCCCCTTCTCCAATGCAACATTCCCACCACCAATGTCCCAAATCTCCCTCCTCCCCACCCTACAGTACAGGTGTGGACCTGTACTCTAGACAGGCTTTCCAGTTCCCTCATTCATTCACATTGTTATGATAGTTCTCAGTGTAGTTATTTCTCTAACTGCACTCACCACTCTTTGTGGTGAGCTTCATGTCTTGAGTTGGACCTTCCAGCCCTCCTCTCTTTGTCTCTGAGGATTATTGCAAAAATGTCTTTTATTTTTCTTTAAACCCATAGATGAGTGAGACCATTTTGTGCCTATCTATCTCCCTCTGACTTATTTCACTCAGCATAATATATTTCATGTACATCAAGTATAGAAAAATTTCATGACTTCATCGCTCCTGACAGCTGCATAATATTCCATGTGTATATGTACCACAGTTTCTTTAGCCAGTCATCTGTTGAAGGGCATCTTGGTTGTTCCCAGAGTCTGGCTATTGTAAATAGTGCTGCAATGAATATAGGTGTGAGGAACAGAGTTTTGTATTGTATTTTTGTGTTCATAGGGTATACCCCTAGGAGTGGTATAGCTGGATCATATGGGAGCTCAATTTCCAGTTTTTGGAGGAATCTCCATATCGCTTTCCATAAAGGTTGGACTAGACGGCATTTCCACCAGCAGGGAATAAGAGTTTCTTTCTCTCCACATCCTCACCAGTACTGCTTGATCCCATTCTTTGTGATGTGTTCCAATCTCTGGCATAAGATGGTACCTTATATTTGTTTTGATTTGCATTTCCCTGATGATTAGTGATGTGGAGCATTTTTTCTTGGGCCTTTTGGCCATTTGTATTTCTTCTTTATCAAAGTGTCTGTTTATTTCTTCTCCCCATTTTTTGGATAGGAATAGAAGTTTTTTCTTGTAAAGTTTTGTCAGTGACTTGTATATTTTGGAGATTAGCCCCTTATCTGATGTGTCTTGGGTGAATAGTTTCTCCCACTCAGTGGGTGGCTCTTGTATCCTGGGCACTATATTCTTTGAGGTGCAGAAGCTTCTCAACTTAATATAGTCTCATCTGTTTATCTATGCTTCCCCTTGTTTGGAGAATGCTGTTTTCTCCTTAGTAAATTTTTTTTCTAAAATATTGTAAGTGACTAAAAGAAAAGAAATAGCCATTATTTTCCCTAAAATTATTTCTCATAATTTTGTTTCACTATGCAGGGCTTGAAGTATTTTCTACAAACATTTTAAATTAAAGAAAACTAAATATTAGGAATTTGTCAAATTTGGAAATTTTATGCTCATGATAATTCACGAGCATCTATGTGTTATACAATATTTAAATAGATGTTTACAAAATAATTTTTTCCATTCTTATAAACACTAAGCATCTTCCTGACATACTTATCCAAATCTGTAATGTAGTTAATTTTTATAATGGAGACAAAATCCTATAATATAATATTATCAATGTTTAACTTATCTATAAATAATATAGTGTAGCAGGTCAGCCCCTGAAGAGGTTGACTGATGGTGGGATGGAGAATGAGGCCTTTTTCTTCCAGCTCGGAGCACGCGTCTGCCACCCTGTCTAGCCCACGGTTCTGAGGTGAAACGGCGGGTAAACAGCTCGCAGACAGTCAGGCTCGTGGAAATATTCGCTTTATTCGGAGGACAAAACTGAAGTCCAAAGACTCAGCTTCAGTTCCAGCCAGCAAAAGCCCCGGCCTTCCACAGACCCCTGTTTTTATCCTCCAGAGTCAGGTACCACCCAATGGTGGGATCAGATACCAACCAATGGTGAAAGCAGAATCAGGTCCTACTCTAGGGTGGGGGCAGAATGCCAGGTCACACCCTAGGGTAGGGCACAATCACCAATCAGTTTAGGGTGAGTAACATAGTAATCCCCCAAAATATTTACATACACAACAATATAGTATAAAATTCATGTTGATAAATGATATAAAAATATCATTTTTTGTGGGATCACACCTGATCTTTCTCAGAGATTACTCCTAACTGATCAAATAAGCAGCTCTGGAACCCGATGGGGTGCTGATATCGATCTGGGTTGGACACTTGCAAGGCAAATGCCCTCCCACTGTACTATTGCTCTGGCTCCCAAAATATTATTTATTAGGTTTATATTCATTATTAACATGTGTTTCCCAAAATAAACACTTCTCATCAAAGAACTACTAAAATATTAATCATATTTTTTCTCTTCTTCACTTTTTTCCCCCTAGTTTTTGGGCCACTTCTGATGGTGCTCAGTGCTTACTTACTCCTGGCTCTGTGATCAAGGATTACTCCTGGTGGGATTTGGAGAAATTGTGGGTGCTGGAGATTGATTCAGGGTGGGTGATGTGTAAGAGAACTGCCTTACTTACTGGAGCATCCCCCAGTTCCTGATTGCTGTTTCAATCCTATTGTGCAGTTCAAGTGTCTTATGTTGACCAGTCACATGAGTTGATTAGCTGGTTCTTTATTCTTAATTCAAAAGCAAAACCCTAAACAAAAGCAAGTTAAAACGTTTTAATTATTTTTACAGAGGTAAATAATGTGTTTTTAGTCTCCCTTTTCTCATTATGACCTAATTTTTCTTTTTTATAAAAGTCAGTAACTTAGATGACAAGTTGTAAAATTTGTGTGAACAGAGGAAGTAGCTCATTATCTGAGTCAGCGAGGATTTAATATCTTTTGTAAATTGGGAATTTCTTAAATTATAATTTATGGGAAGAAGAACATATTTTTTGAGATAGGGACCAACTTATATATTTTACCTGATTAAGTTACTCTCTCTGCTGAAGAGAGCAAGTGTTTTCATTCGATTTTTAGCTTCAAGTCCTATGCCATATAGCCTAGAATATTTAGAATCTTGTCATGTAATGTTATAAGAGACAATATAAAAGCAATGTGTTATTTTCCACTGGGTCTTAAGAAATGTATGTTATTGTTTTTTATATCTTAATGGTAAGTGATTTGATACCACACTATTGCATAAAAATACACTGAGAAATAGATATATATTCATATATTTATGCACACATCTGTGAATATATTATAAAGATCAAAAATAGAGTCACTATTACAGAGAATGAAAAGTTCTAAAAAATATGCCATCTGAGAACTGCAGTTGCAGGAAAGTCTATGGTTTAGTTGCTATAGACACACCCAGAAATAACGTCTAATCTGGGGTTTTAGGGGCCCTCAAGCTAGTGTGGAAGCAATGAAGTTTTGATTGCTGACTCCCTAATTACAGGATTAAAATCTTGTTTCAGTGACCTCATGATATGAGGAGTCATTGTTAAAAGATGAGTGAATTAGCATTATTCAGTCACTTCTACATTCCATCAGTCTGTGTGCCTTAGACTATCTTTCCCTGGTTTACTTTACTGATTTTTCCTTGTTCAACTTTCTTGATTGAATTCAATTTTGATGAACAATTTTGATGTAAGTTCATTAAGAACTTACAAAAGTATAAACTATTACCAGGTTCAAGAAGCAGAACATTTGCTCATCCTTAATGGATATGCTTTTTGCCCCAGGAAGCCACACTGCTGATGCAATAGATGAGTTTGATCTGAAGTTCAAGTGATGGGGCCAGAGAAATAGCAAGATAGTAGGGTGGTTGACTCATAAGTAGCCGATCCAGACAGACAGTGGTTCGAATCCCAGCATCCCATATGGGTACTCCATGCCTGTCAGGAGCGATTTCTGAGTGCAGAGCCAGAAAAAAAAAACCCTGAGCACCACCAGTTGTGGTTCCAAACAAAACAAAATTAAAAGTTAATGTTATTGTAAACATATGTATTGCTCAACATGCTTTTACAATTCACTTACATGATCGTATGTATCAGAGATATTCTGCCATAGTTCTCAATTATTTTCTTATTTTGCAGAATTATGTTGTTTTTTCAGTATTTTTAATTTCATATAAATTTTAACTGAATTGAAAAACTTTTTTTGAGAGCAAGATATTTTAAAATTACATGGAAAAGGTCTTTGTTGCAACTATTTAACTCCGTTATTCTAGATTTAAAAGTGACACTTAGGGGCCGGAGAGATAGCATGGAGGTAAGGCATTTGTCTTTCAAATCCCGGCGTCCCATATGGTCCCCCGTGCCTGCCAGGAGCAATTTCTAAGCATGGAGCCAGGAATAACCCCTGAGCACTGCCGGGTGTGACCCAGAAACCACAATAAATAAATAAATAAATAAATAAATAAATAAATAAATAAATAAATAAATAAATAAATAAATAAATAAAATAGAAGTGACACTGAACATGAATAATTTTGTTTAAACTCTGTATTTTAATAAAATTTTTTAATACATCCATATGGCTGGCCAGATTTGATTAAAAGCAGGCAAACACACATTTGAACTTACACATACTATGCATTGGTTGTTTAGTTTCTTTTTTATTGTAGGAAAGTGAATTACAAATCATTCACAGTAATATTTAAGGCACATAGTAGTAAACAATGAGGGACAATCCCACCACCAGTGTTGTCCTCCCTCCACTCCTGTTACAGCATGCATCCCTCTTCCCCCTCTTTTACCCCCCATAATGCTAGTCCAACTGTTCCACCCATGTACAGCTTGATGTAGATTGGGTATCATTTCTGTTGTCATTGACTTTGGATTTTGTGTTCAAGTCTGATCATTTTTTATTTCCACCAAATTGACTTACGACTGTTTGATCTTACTTAGTACCATCCACTTTTTTCTCCTTCCAACGCGATTCCAGTAATGTGGCTCTATTGGAGATATAAGAAGGTTTCACGGCATGCAGCATAGATGTCTTCGTATAGGGGAAGCAAGCCCACCAGAAGTGTCTATTGACTTACCTGGTGCAGTAAGCTGAAATTTTACCCAAGAAATATTTTAGTCAGCAGGCCCATTGGTGGACGTTAATAATACCCCCTACTGGCAATATTACTGGCAATATTTCTGATATTCATGACATGATAGCGACATTACAATTTCTTTCTTACTATCTCTCCCTTGCAAAAATGCAGGCCAAAGTTACAAGACTCAATCTATGACTCAAGGAAATTTTCAGTACCAAAAAGTCTGCAGCCAGTTTTGCCCCCTGGCCAGATAAATCTGCATTTCTAAAAGCATAGTGGTCAGTATAAATGCAAATCAGCTTTTCTGGTAGGTGATAACAGTTCCTAGGTTTCTTGCCTATTATTATTTAGGCCGGCTGCAAAATTGTAGCAAAACAAGTTTCTCTTCCTTTGTCATAAAGAACCTTCTTTCCAAACCAGAACACCCCCTTCTCATGCTTGGGATTCTTTTCACCTGTATTGGCTAGTTTTTTGATATGTATATTTTAGGGCCTGGTACCATTGTGTTGTTTCTAAGATTCTCTGCCTTTTGTTAGCTTGGAAATACTATTCATACCAGAGACATGTTTATATGTCATCAGCTTGAAAAGTAAAATTGCCTCACGTCTCTTGAAGACGCCAGTCCCCATTCAATTTGTTTTGTGTGGTCTCATTATTTCATATTCGTCCGTTTGTGTGCCTGCTTTTTTTTCTATGAAGGATTTCGTCCCCACCAGAGATGCTGAGACGCAAGACGCCTGCAGCAAGAAGGGATACAAGAGGAGTCCGTCTAGGTGCTATATGTATCCCTTTGGAAGAAGAAAGGGGAATGAAGAAAAAGAAGAAATAAAGTAACAAAAAAATAAAATGAGACAAGACAAAAACAAAACAAAACAAAAAACCAATAAGAGAGTAACAAAAAAGTACAAAAAAGCTTAAGAACAAAATAAAAAGAGTAGACTAAAACCCCAACCCAAATAGCTACAAAGAAAGAAACCAAAAAAAAAAAAAAAAAACCAGACCAGGAACTTCTTAAAAAAGAGTTGTTTCTTTTCCTTTCTTTCTTTCTTTTTTCTTCTTCTTCTTTTCTTTTTTTTTTTTTGCAACGGCACAGTAAACATTGGTTATAGTTTTTGTTGTTGTTGTTAGTGACGCACAGGAGTTATTCCTGGCTATGCACTCAGAAATCGCTCCTGGCTTGGGAGACCATATGGGACACCAGGGGATCAAACTGTGGTCCTTCCTAGGCTAGCAAAGGCAAGGCACATTCCTTACTGCTCCGCACCACCACTTTGGTCCCTGTTTTTATTTTAATACATGCTGCTTTAATGATTACTGCTTTGTAGTATAATTTGAAGTTGAGGAAAGTGATATCTCCCATTTTTTTCACTAAGGGTTACTTTAGATTTTTTTTTTTCAAATGAATTTCAGGAGTGTGTGATCCACTTCTTTGAAGAATGTAATATGTATCTTACAAGTATTGCACTAAATCCATACAAGGCTTTGGAGAGTATTGTCATTCTAATGATGTCAATTCTCCCAATTCATTAGAAGTGCATATTTACTTGTCCATTTACTTGTCCTCTTATTTCATTTATAGTTTTCTTTGTATAGGTTCTTCACTCTTTAGTTGACTCCTATGTCCTTGATTTCTGTCGTATTATTGAGAATAAGATTGAATTTTTAATGTCTATTTGTTCTCTATCATTATTTGTATATAAGAATGCCATTGATTTTTATGTGTTAATTTTTCAGCTTGTCACTTTGCTATATGAAACTATTTTTTCTAGTAGCTTTTTGGGTGAGGCTTTAGGTTTATTTTTAATACACTATCATGTAATCTGCAAACAGAGCTTGGCTTCTTCCTTTCCTATATGGATGCCCTTGGTATCTTTTTCTTGCCTAATTACTATGGCAAGAAATTAATGTATTGTGTTGAATATATGAAAGGGGGAAGATTTTTGAACAAAGGCTTTTAGTTTATTTTCATTGAGTATAATATTTGCCATTAGCTTGTGGTAAATGGCCTTAACTATACTGAGAAAACTGCCTCCCATTCCCATCTGGTTGAGAGCTTTTTTTTTTTTTTTTTTTATATATATGAATTGATGTTGAACCTTATCAATTGCTTTCACTGCATATATTGATATAATCCTGTGGCTTTTATTTTTCTTTTGTTGATGTGGTGTATTACATTGATTGACTTGCCTTTGTTAAACCATTCTTGCATCTCTGGAATGAATCCTAATTGTTTATGGTGTATGGTCTTCATGATGAGGCACTGGACCTATTAGATAGGATTTTGTTGAGGGTCTTCGCATTGGTGTTCATCAGGTATATTGGTCTGTAGTTTTCTTTTTGTGGCATCTTTGTCTGCCTTTGATATCAGGATGATCTTAGCTTCATAAAAACTATTTGGAAGTGTTTCTCTTTCTTCAATTTCCTGAAAGAATCTGAAAAGTATTAGCAGGAGGTCCTCTTGAAATGTTTGATATCCCAAGCCAGGAGCGATTTCTGAGTGCATTGCCAGGTATGGCCCACCTAAAAAAGTGTTTGATACAATAATGATACTATTTTGGCCTGGCGTATTTCCATTTTAACTTTGATTGTCATTTTAATTTTCTCAGTAATGATGGGTCTGTTCAGATATGCTAAACCATCTGGGTTCAAACTTGGGAGGTTATGAGTCCAAGAATTTATTCATTTCTTCCAGGGTCTCTTGTTTTGTAGCATAGTTTCTCAACATAGCCTCTGATTACTGTTTAGATTTCTGTAATATCTGTAGTAATCTCCCCCCCCCTTTTCATTTCTAATTGTTTTTTAAGTTTCTTTCTTTTACTCTTTTTGTGATTTTTGCTGGTAGCTTATCAATCTTTAGTTTTTCAAAGAACCAATTCTTGCTTTCATTAATCTTCCTGATTGTTATTTGGATTTCCAATTAATTTATGCTCTAAGCTTTATTATTTCCTTCCATATGACTGTTTTACGTTCATTTTGTTGATTACTTTCCAATTTTATTAAGTCATTTATGTACATCTCTTCCTTTTTGATAAGTCTTGTAAAGCTATAAATTTTTCTCTTTGTACCACTTTAGCTATGTCTCATAAATTCTAATAATCTGGTCTTTGTTTTTATTTGTTTTCCAGGATTTATTTTACTTCCTCTTTGACTTAATTTCTGACTTACTGGTTGTTCAATAGTAAGATGTTTAATTTCCAGGTGCTAATGTTTTTCCTCTGTGTCTATTATTCACTTCTAATTTTAGTGCATTATAAACTGAGAAGGTAGTTTGTACAATTCCTATCCTTATTTTATTTAGATATGTTTAATGGGCCGGCATGTGGTCTATTTTAGAGATGACCCATGTGCATTGGAGAAGAATGTGAATCCAGTTTTCTGGGGATGAAGAATTCTATACATATCTAGTAGGCAAATTTCTTTCATTTCTCTACTTAGTAGTAGGTTTCTGTCTGTTTGACCTATCCAGAGGGACAAAATGGTGTTGAAGTCTCCCACTATTATTATGTTGCTATTGATGTCTTTCTTCAAATATGTCAGCAGTTATCTTAAATATTTTGATGGCTCCTCTTTGAGTGTGTATATATTTAGGAGTGTTATTTCTTCCTGTTGTATATATATCCCTTGATTATTAAGAAATGTCCATCTCTGTCCCATATCACTTTTTTTTTGGCCAAGGGCCCACCTGGCGGCACTCAAAGGTTACTCCTCACTCTGTACTCAGAAATCTCTCCTGGCAGGCTCCTGGGTCCATATAGGATGCCAGGGATTGAATCAGCTTCCATCCTGAGTTGGCTGCATGCAAGGCAAAAGCCCTACTCTTGTGCTATCTCTTTGCCCTATATATAAGATTTTTTAAGTTTAAAGTTTAGACCTTATTATAGCCACTCCAACCTTTTTAAGAGAATTGTTTGCTTGAATGATTGTCCTCCAACTCTTGACTTTGAGTCAATATTTTTTCTGACTATTCAGATGTGTTTCTTATAAATAGCGGAACATTGGATTCAGCTTTTTGTTCCATTTTGTCACACTGTGTCTCTTAATTTGTGCACTTATTCCATTGATGTTGAAAGAGATAATTGTCGTGTTTTAGTAGGAGTTTGGTGAGTCTGTTGGTTTGTTTTGTTTTAAAGCAGACCTATCAGTTTTTCCTTTAAGGCAGGTTTTGAGTCTGTAAAGTTTCTGAGCTGTTATCTATCTATGAAGCTCTGTATCTTTCCTCTAAACCTGAATGTAAGTCTGACTGGATGAAGTACTCATGGTGATGCATTAATTTAATTGAGTTATTTTTTGTTCTTTTTGTTGTTTGTTTATTTGTTTTTACTCTATCCCACCACTGCTCTCAGGCCTTGAGGAATTCTTCAGACAAATCTGCTGTATATCTTAGGAATGTTCCTTTGTAATTTTTCTTTTTGTTCTTGCTGCTTTCAGTATTCCGTCCTTATTTGTGTGGTTTGTCGTTGTGTCTAGGTTGTGTCTTGGGTGCATTACTTTGGATCTTTATTGGCAAGTATTCTTTGGACATACAAAATCTGGTTACAGACTCTATTTAGATTTAGAAGTTTCTGTGAAATGATGTCCTTGACTATTGATACTTCATGGGGGTTTTCTTCCTGTATCTGGGACTCTAATGATTCTTATGTTGTTTTTGTTTAGTTTAACAAAGACTTCTATTTTCATCTGTTCACATTCTTTGAGGACTTTTCCTATTGCCTGATAATTTCCTATTGCCTGAAGGCTCTTTCTAAGCTCTTCTTTCGTGAAGTTTTATGCATCTCATCTTCCAGCTCACTGATTCTGTCTTCATTCATTGTTACTCTATTGGAGAGGTTGTCCAGTTATGTTTTTATTTCACTTATGAAGTTTTTCAGTTCTGTTTATTTTAGTTTGAAGTTTTCTCATTTCTACTCGCATATTCGCTTGATTCTTATTTATGGCATGTTCATTTCATGCTTTCATTGAGTTTTATGAATATCCTCCATATTTCTTCTCTAAATTCTTATCTGAGAGGCTAATTAGTGGTTAGTATTTTGCAGATCATCAGAACTACCATCTTCATTTTCTAAGCATGGTGGAGGTCTGTGTTGTTTCTCCATTGTCACGGTTGCACAGTGGTGTCTTCTACTTCTGGTGTGAGGGTCATTGACTAAGAAGAGTGCACAGTTGCAGAGCTGCTGTGCCTCTCCGGCTTTTTGCCTTGAGCTCTGTCTATTTACTTGAAGGTGCTGATGGTCTTTCACAGATTCAGCAGCTGCTGGTGCTATCTCCAGAAAAGAAACTCTGCCCCCCTGGGTCTTTCCTTAGAGTGCCCCTTTACTTTGGGCTCCAATTTGTTTTCCAGACACCAATGCTGGAGCTGCAATCACTGCTGCTATTACCAGGAAGTAGCTGAGTATCATTTTAGATAAACTCTTATTGAGATATAAAAACATAGTTTAAGAACTATCTGATAATGCCAGCAGATACAAAAAAGTTCTGTTGAGGATTAGGGGAACACCTAACAGTTTTTTGCGTTTACTCCTGGCTCTATGCTTAGGGATTAGTCCTGGAGGGATTGAGGATCTATATAGTAAACTGAAGATTGAACCCAGTCATGGTCAGCCACACGGAAGGCAGGACCTTACCTGCTATACTACCATTTTGGCTCCTGAAAAATCCTCTTAATCAGGAACATCAGTTAGCAAAATGGTAATAAATGAAAACTACTTTAATAAGATTATTTTTATATAAGCAAATATGTTTGCTAATCAAAATATTTTATTATGTATGTGGGAATAAGACAGGAATGCATATTTCACACTACTTCTATTTAGTAGATCTTAGTAGGACACTAAGACAAGATAGACAGAATTTTTAAATCATAGACAACATAATCCTGTACAAAATTAAAATAATGATAAATTATTAATATTAGTTAATACATTTTTCTAAGGTTATATATTTTATATATTTATACATTATATTATCTTTTTCTATTTTTAAAAGTATACATACAAATATTTTAGTTTTCTGTACTCTGTATTTTTCTAAGCAATGCAATTTGAAAATCAAATTAGAAAAATGTATACATTTAATAAAATTGCCTTTACAATGGGATATAGATCAAAAACTTGAATGAAAGAATGCATGAGTTTAACATTAAAAAAGTAAGGCGGGGAAAATCCACAAAAGTACACTGGCCCAGTGGGGCCCAACTGTGAAAAAACTGTGAGTTTGACCTGTATATGTCTGTCTACTGTCCTCTTGCATGAAACTCTTGCGAGTGGGGCAAAAAGAGGCTCCAGAAAACTCGCTCGCCCAGACGCCATTTTCAGGGAGGGACTACAGAGCATGAAAACCGACAAGACTTTGCAAAAGCCGGCTCCCTGTGTGTGACACCAGGCAGGGAAAATCCACGAAAGTACACCAGCCCAGTGGGGCCCAACTGTGAAAAACTGTGAGTTTGACCTGTCTATGTCTGTTTACTGTCCTCTTGCATGAAACTCTTGCGAGTGGGGCAAAAAGAGGCTCCAGCGGAGCACGGCAGCTCCGCTTTACTACGCGGCCATGCACTCTTTCTAAGGAAAGAACACCATTGCAACAAGAAGGAAAAATTACACTAAGAACGGTGCTATATCACAGAAGCAAACATTTCTCTCTGGACTGTCTTCTCTGTTGCATGCTCGGGCCTAAGATTTGACCCAGTGTGAGGCTTCACCCACGGAGGACTCCCCTCCCTTAGAGGCAAGTCAGCCCATCTAGAAAGGGAGGAGCCAGAGGAGTGTGCTGCCTGCATCATATAGACAATGAATACCACCACAACACGTAGAAAAACCCACAATACAAGTGTGACAATGGGGAAACAACGCAGGCCAGCATCAGACATAGAGAATGAAGATGACAATTCTGAGGACCAGATAATGACCAACCAACTAATCAACCTCTCAGATAAGGACTTTAGACTAGCAATATGGAAGATGCTCAACGGACTCCAAGAAACCATGGATCGAGTTGAACAGAACACTAATAAGAACCAAGAAAATATGAAGACAGAAATCACAAAACTCCAAACTGAAATAACATGTCAACTAACAGGACTGAAAAAGTCAGTAAACAAAGTGAATGACAAAATGGATAAGCTCTGGGACAGGGTATCAGAAGCTGAGAATAGACTTGGTGCTGTGGAAGATGAGATACATAACAATTCCATACAGCAGGAGAGATTGGACAAAAAACTTAAAGCAAATGAGCAGACAATGGAAAAAATTAGTCAAAGAATGGGAACAGATGAAAATAGAAGTCTATGATAAGATCAACAGAAACAACTTAAGAATCATTGGAGTCCCAGAGACCCAGGAAGAAAATTTCCAGGAAGAATCAACGGTCAAGAACATCATTAAAGAGAAACTTCCAGAGCTAAAGAATATATGTGATCAAATCCTGCATGCCCGAAGAGTACCAACCAAAAGAGACCCCAGAAAAACCACCCCAAGACACATCCTAGTCACAATGACAAATCCCACAGATAGAGACAGAATTCTGAAAACAGCAAGATCAAAAGGGGAAATCACGTTCAAGCAAGCTTCCCTGAGAATTACAGCAGACCTGTCACCAGAAACACTCAATGCCAGAAAGCAGTGGTGGGATATTGTGACAAGACTGAATGAAATGAATGCTTCACCCAGAATACTATACCCAGCAAAACTCACTTTCCGGTTTGATGGAAGAATACATGGTTTCACAGACAAAAAACAGCTCAGAAACTTCACAGACACAAAACCAGTCTTAAGAGAAAAACTGAAAGACCTAATCTAAGACAAGGCTACCCAAAAGACACACCAAATTTCGAAATAAAGATGGCGTTAAATCCCAGGACAATTCTTTCTCTCAACGTCAATGGACTAAATGCACCAGTTAAGAGACACAGAGTGGATAAATGGATCAAAAAAACTCAATCCAACCTTCTGCTGCCTACAAGAAACGCACCTGAATAGTCAGAACAAACATAGACTCAAATAAAAGGCTGGAGAAAAGTTATCCAAGCAAACACACCCATAAAAAAGCTGGAGTGGCCATACTAATATCAGATAATGCAAACTTTATACTCAGGAAGGTTGTAAGGGACAAAGATGGACATTTTATATTAATCAAGGGGTACGTAGAGCAGGAAGAATTCACTCTCCTAAACATATATGCACCGAATGAGGGGCCAGCAAAATATTTAATACAACTGTTGACAAATCTGAAAAATAACATCAACAACAACACAATAATTGTGGGGGACCTTAACACGGCTTTATCAACACTGGTTAGGTCAACCAGACTGAAACCCAACAAGAATATACTAGACCTGAGGAGAGAAATGGAAGAAAGAGGCCTAGTGGATATATATAGACACTCCATCCCCAGAAACCTGGATACACATTCTTCTCCAATGTACATGGGACATTCTCCAGGATAGACTACATGCTGGCACATAAAACATACCTCCATAAGATCAAGAGGATAGAAATTTTGCAGACTACCTTCGCTGACCACAACGCTCTGAAATTATTTGTGAACTCCAAAGGGACTCAGAAGAAACACTTTAACACCTGGAAGTTAAATAGCCTCATGCTCAATAACCAGTGGGTCCGAGATGAAATCAAGGAGGAAATAAAAAGGTTCCTGGAAACAAATGACAATCAAGACACAAACTATCAGAACTTATGGGACACAGCAAAAGCAGTACTGAGAGGAAAATTTATAGCTTTGCAAGCACACATCAGGAAGGAAGAAGGAGCTTACCTGAGTAGCTTAATGACACAGCTAATAGAATTAGACAATGCTCAACAAAAGGACCCAAGAATAGGAAGACAAAAGGAAATAACAAAGCTGAAAGCAGAAATCAACGAAGTGGAAACTCAAAAAACAATCCGAAAGATCAACAAAAGCAGAAGTTGGTTCTTTGAAAAAATAAACAAGATTGATAGACCACTGGCAAACCTAACAAAGAAAGAGAGAGAGAAACTTGATAACTCGTATCAGGAATGAAAAAGGAGAGATCAGTACTGATATGACAGAGATTCAAAGGGTAATCAGAAACTACTTTGAAAAACTCTATGCCACTAAAAATGAGAACCTGGAAGAAATGGATAAATTCTTGGACTCTTATAATCTTCCACGGTTGAAGGAAGAGGATGTAGCATATCTAAACACCCCCATCACCATTGATGAAATTAAAACAGTAATCAAATGTCTGCCGAAAAACAAAAGCCCAGGTCCAGATGGATTCACTAATGAATTCTACCAAACTTTCCAAGAGGAACTAATGCCAATCTTGGCAAGAATCTTTCATGAAATTGAACAAGCAGAAACACTTCCAAATAGCTTTTATGAAGCCAACATCACCTTAATACCTAAACCAGACAGAGATGCTACAAAAAAAGAAAATTACAGACCAATATCACTGATGAATGCAGATGCAAAGATCCTCAACAAAATCCTGGCAAATAGGATTCAATGCCTCGTTAAGAAGATCATCCACTACGATCAAGTAGGTTTCATCCCAGGAATGCAAGACTGGTTTAACATCCGTAAATCTATCAACATAATACACAACATTAATAACAAGAAAAATAAAAACCCCATGATCATATCAATAGATGCAGAGAAAGCATTTGATAAGGTCCAACACCCATTCTTGATCAAAACTCTCAGCAAGATGGGAATGGAGGGAACCTTTCTCAATATAGTGAAGGCCATCTACCACAAGCCAGTGTCAAATATTATCCTCAATGGAGAAAAACTAAAAGCCTTCCCTCTAAATTCTGGCATAAGACAAGGCTGTCCTCTCTCACCACTCCTATTCAACATAGCACTGGAAGTACTTGCTATAGCGATTAGTCAAGAAAAGGATATCAAGGGAATCCAGATAGGAAAGGAAGAAGTCAAGCTCTCACTGTTTGCAGATGACATGATACTCTACTTAGAAAACCCTAAAGACTCTATCAAAAAGCTTCTAGAAACAATAGACTCATATAGCAAGGTGGCAGGCTACAAAATTAACACACAAAAATCAATGGCATTTCTCTACACCAAGAGTAATAAGAATGAAATGGACATTAAGAAAACAACCCCATTCACAATAGTGCCACAGAAACTCAAATATCTTGGAATCAACTTGACTAAATATGTGAAGGACCTATACAAGGAAAATTATAAAACTCTGCTCCAAGAAATAAGAGAGGACACACGGAAATGGAAACGCATACCCTGCTCATGGATTGGCAGGATTAACATCATCAAAATGGCAATACTCCCCAAGGCATTATACAGATTTAATGTCATCCCTCTAAAGATACCCATGACATTCTTCAAAGAAGTGGATCAGACACTTTTGAAATTCATTTGGAACAATAAACACCCACGAATAGCTAAAGCAATCATTGGGAAAAAGAATATGGGAGGAATTACTTTCCCCAACTTTAAACTGTACTACAAAGCAATAGTTATCAAAACAGCATGGTATTGGAATAAGGACAGGTCCTCAGATCAGTGGAATAGGCTTGAATACTCAGAAAATGTTCCCCAGACATACAATCACCTAATTTTTGATAAAGGAGCAGGAAATCCTAAATGGAGCAGGGAAAGCCTCTTCAACAAGTGGTGTTGGCACAACTGGATAGCCACTTGCAAAAAATTGAACGTAGACCCCCAACTAACATCATGTACAAAGGTAAAATCCAAATGGATTAAAGACCTCGATATCAGCCCCAAAACCATAAGATATATAGAACAGCACATAGGCAAAACACTCCAGGACATTACAGGCATCTTCAAGGAGGAAACTGCACTCTCCAAGCAAGTGAAAGCAGAGATTAACAGATGGGAATATATTAAGCTGAGAAGCTTCTGCGCCTCAAAGGAAATAGTGCCCAGGATACAAGAGCCCCCCACTGAGTGGGAGAAACTATTCACCCAATACCCATCAGATAAGGGGCTAATCTCCAAAATATACAAGGCACTGACAGAACTTTACAAGAAAAAAACATCTAACCCCATCAAAAAAATGGGGAGAAGAAATGAACAGACACTTTGACAAAGAAGAAATACACATGGCCAAAAGACACATGAAAAAATGTTCCACATCACTAATCATCAGGGAGATGCAAATCAAAACAACGATGAGATACCACCTCACACCCCAGAGAATGGCACACATCACAAAGAATGAGAATAAACAGTGTTGGCAGGGATGTGGAGAGAAAGTAACTCTTATCCACTGCTGGTGGGAATGCCGTCTAGTTCAACCTTTATGGAAAGCGATATGGAGATTCCTCCAAAAACTGGAAATCGAGCTCCCATACGATCCAGCTATACCACTCCTAGGAATATACCCTAGGAACACAAAAATACAATACAAAAACCCCTTCCTTACACCTATATTCATTGCAGCACTATTTACCATAGCAAGACTCTGGAAACAACCAAGATGCCCTTCAACAGACGAATGGCTAAAGAAACTGTGGTACATATACACAATGGAATATTATGCAGCTGTCAGGAGAGATGAAGTCATGAAATTTTCCTATACATGGATGTACATGGAATCTATTATGCTGAGTGAAATAAGTCAGAGAGAGAGAGTAAAACGCAGAATGGTCTCACTCATCTATGGGTTTTAAGAAAAAAGAAAGACACCCTTGTAATAATAATTTTCAGACACAAAAGAGAAAAGAGCTGGAAGTTCCAGCTCACCTCAGGAAGCTCACCACAAATAGTGATGAGTTTAGTTAGGGAAATAACTACATTTTGAACTGTCCTAATAATGAGAATGTATGAGGAAAATGGAGAGCCTGTCTAGTACAGGCGGGAGTCGGGTGGGGAGGAGGGAGACTTGGGACATTGGTGATGGGAATATTGCACTGGTGATGGGTGGTGTTCTTTACATGACTGAAACCCAAACACAATCATGTATGTAATTAAGGTGTTTAAATAAATTAAAATATATATATATATCTGTAGTTTTATATAGAAGTTGTTGAATAAGTAAATATTTCCTCTAAAAAAAACATTAAAAAAGTAAAGCATTATTGAGAAAGACTAGGACAACAGAATAAAAAGCTATATTATGTTCATGTTTCAAAATAATATAAAAATATCAATTGCATTTTATTTATCTATTCAATAAATCTTTTTTTAAATCTTATCAAGTTCTTTTATGTGTAAAAGTTTATAAAGAAGTGACATTTTATAGGAATATAAACAATCTTTGCAGAGAGCCAGGAATCAAAATGTAGCATAAAGCTATAGCCAATGTTGTATTATACTGATGTTATATTAACAATACACTTATTGGAGTCCACAGATAATCCATATATTAAATTTATGTCTTAACTATGACAAAAATGTCATAATTTGGGGTGAAAAGTATTTTTAATTCTTATTGAACATGCATGAAAAGTAAACCTAGGTTATTCATAAAACTTGGACTCAAAAGTTAAAACTATAGAAAAACTGACAACTTTTATTTTATAGGAACCATATCACTATATGTTGGTAACATCAGACAAAGATGCCAAACACTGTGACATGATGGAGGGAAGTTGACAATCTATTTAATGGTGTGGAGTTGGAATGGTATTTTTTTATAAAACCCTGACAGTATCAATATTGCAAATCACAGTGACTAAAAATTTTAAAAGACAGCTTCTCTTTTTTCTTTTTTCTTAATTTTTATTTTTAATTATGAGAACAAAGATGCAAAGAAAGACAACAAGGTAAAGTTACAGTGGAAGGACAATCACACATAAACAGAATTCTCAAGTAGTCCCATTGCTGATATCTTTTTTTTTTTGGGTTTTGGGTCACACCCAGAGGTGCTCAGGGGTTACTCCCTGGCTGTCTGCTCAGAAATAGCTCCTGGCAGGCACGGGGACCATATGGGACACCGGGATTCGAACCAACCACCTTTGGTCCTGGATCAGCTGCTTGCAAGGCAAACGCCGCTGTGCTATCTCTCCGGGCCCCCATTGCTGATATCTTAACTTTGAACTTTCAGCCAAAGAACATTAAGAAAAATAAAACAGAACCCATGTACAATTACTTTGTCCCTCAAGTCCCCAGATTGTAGTACATAATATTTCTTAGCAGCACACAAAGCAATCTAAAGACATAAAAGTTATGTAACTTCTTAAACATTGAAGGCAAAATACTTTTTAACATTTCCATGCACATGCATATTAGTTTAAGTTAACCTCAAAAGTTTAAGTGGGTTGTTTTTCTTAAGGATTAGAGTCAAAGGAGCACAGTAAAAACGGTGTTAGAGTGGCAATTATTGTTTGCATAGGCCCACCAAAATGTGAGGGACATGGAAAGGAAAAGCCTTGGCCTAAATACAAGGAGACCCTACCCCTGAAGTTTCCTGGCATAAGACCAACTCTAGGCTCCAGGCAAACTAGTTTGTCCAATCCAGGTCATTGTCTGTAGTGCCAATACACTTTTATTTTTCACACAGTCTCTATTGTTGGTATCATGTTTCTGTATTAAAGATCCTGGAATCTGCATATCCTATATTGCAGTCAGGATGGTGCAGAGTGTCCTCTCATTTTATCTCACAATTAAAGGGCAATGCAGAGAACCCTGTCCTGTAAGCAGGTCATTGTTGTTGTTGTTTAGTCTTCTTAGTGTTAAGGGAAGTCTCTTTTGAGCAGGTCGTTGTCAGAGCCATGGTAGGGTCTTCCCTGGTAGAAGATTGCTTCAGGTGTTGTTATAAAAAACCTTGGATGTTTTGTAGATAGCGTCCCTGGTTTAGGGGTGAATGGAGGATGCCCATTCTTCTGAGGCCTGTGCCAGGTCATTATATCAATATTCAGGGTGTAAGGTCCCATTGCACTAAGAGATTTGTGCATTCCAATTTTTATTAGATAAGAACTTATTTGTATGAAAAGTATTTTCTCATTTTAATGTGCCTATGCAAACAAGGAGCAATGCCACGTGGTGTTATCAGCACATATGGGGGCCATAAGAACAAGTCCAACAATCCCCATGACCTGGTTCAATCATAAGTATTAAACTGAGGGACTCTTCCACCAAAATTTCTTACTGAACAGCTCACAAAGAGAAGACAAGATAAAAACTGGGTAGAATCGTCACGGTAAAAGAATATTTAGAAAGAGTTATAGCTGTTAAAGAAAATACACATAAAATATTCAAAAGACATATGTGTCCATTTTATGTCTTTTGAAATAGCTGGGGGTTGTTAAATCCAATGCATGACTTTGGTCTGTGATTAGAACTGTGCAGTACTGAAGTTAAAAAGGGTAAATGTGAGGTACTGATGGTTGGGGGTGAGAGAGTTAAGGAGTAATAATGAGCTTTGTAGGGGTGTGAGAAAGGGCTGAATCTGTTGGGGCAGGAGGTCGGTCTTGGTGCCTAATAAGTTAAAGAACTGAGGGTAAAGAGGGTTAATTAAGGGAAAGGTAACGAATCCGGATTGGAAGATGAGGGAGTAGAAGGAAGGAGGGGAAATATATCAAAGGGGTTATATACATTGTATAGATGAATTGTTTATGGATTAGGCTTGGCAGTCAGAGAGGACCACTGTATAGGAAGTCACGTCTGCATATACACTGATTTTAGAGACCTATTTGAATATTATCCTCCAAATCTAGGGAATTCCATTTTTTTCCCTAGAAACAGTCGAGAATTAAGAACATTTTTGGGTGTTGTTAAAAAGTATATATGTTGCACGGGCACATTTGCACCCGTGCACTTTTGAAAATGAATAATAGTAAGAAGAGAACTCCTGAATGGGGTCCAGTCTGGTGTGGGGGGAATCTCAGTCCCCTGGACTAAGTGGTCAGCTCAGGGGGCCTATGGCTAGCTGTCCTGCCCAGAGCCCCCAACATACCAGCTGAAGACTAACAGAAGAACTGGCATGTGGAGTCTTCTGGGTGCAGCCCCTGCCCCTGTAGTTTGTGGATGCATAGGGTAGGAATTTCTCTCCCCCACCCACCCCCCAGGGTTCGATTAACCAGGCATGGCCCTGAAGACCCATCTGGCATAGGGGGATCTCAATCCCCTGGACTAAGTGGTCAGCCCAGGGGTCCTATGGCTAGTTAAGACAGCTTCTTTTCTTTAATTTTAGTTTTTATTATCTTCTGAAGTTTAGGTCTTACAACAGTGTTTATATTTATGATTGCATGAAGTTACCACATCCTCACAACCACTAAAATGTACATGAGTTCCCACCACTGTTCCATTTTCATTCCTGTAGTGGTTCTACCCATGTTCACTGCCTGAGTACCAGGATCTCTTCCAGATTCTTTCAGGGACCTATCTACCCAACCCCAAGTACCTTCAGAATACAATTCATATTGTATTGGCACCCTTAGCCTCTGTCCAGCAGGGTTAGACATAAAGAATAAGACTGATGCTGCAGCTGACTAAGGTTGCAGCTAAACTCAACAGCCCTATAGAAGGTGGGACATTCATTGATTATAATTTCAACTCCCCTACCTTGGTTTCTTGATCAGACACTGGGTCATTGTTTATGCTAACAGGATACATAAAAGTAACTAAGTCAGGATTTAATAGGTATATTAAAAGTAAAGCCTTATTGTATAGCATTGAAATTAGGGTAATCGCCTATATTTTCTAGGAGCACATTTTTATCTTTATTATTATTCTAAACTAAACTTGTATTATCTAGGAGACTATCCCTACATTGGAATTTTTACTAAGGAAAATTTTTCTACATTCTTTAAGAGCCTCTTTGGTGGTGAAATGGCTCTGGATCATTAGAAGTTGAGAGTGGTGTCTATTATATCCGTAGAGTTTTGATTAATCCCTCTCCATCCCTCCATTATACCATAAGCCAATGATAAAACAATGAAAAAACATATGACTTAAATAAAATACTTTAAAGTATGTGAATCATTTTTCCCCTCCCATGACTTTACATTCTAATTTAATCTACATGTCTTAGGTTTTTAGCTTTTATTTCTTTAAAGACTATGGTTTACATAATTGCTCTTAATACATTTGTTTATGCATTCCCTGTTCCAACAACAGTCTTATCACCACTGTAAAATTTTCTCAGATTCACACCCACTCACACCACGTCCCACCCACCCCCAAGTTCCTTGGCAGGCACAAAATAAACTTTATAGTATTTGTTCAGATCTATGTAGTAATAGGATTATCAATAAAAACTTTAGCAAAAAAATTTGTGATAATTGCTATATCTCACAATGGGATCACTGTCATCACCTGTGTTATTTGTTGATTTGTTAATCTTTTTGGCTTCTGTGCTACTTTGGAGCATTCCTACTGGAATGTCAGTATTAAAAACATTGGAGGTGTTGAGAAACCTCACTCTCCAAGAATTTCAGCTTCTGTGACTGACAAGGAGGAGGCTGTGGGACATGTCTGTGGCTGTCAGGAGTTCCAGAAGTATGAAAGAGTAGAAAAAAGCTGCCCACATTTATTCCTAAAGTGATTTAGAGATCTCAGCCCAACTCCTGGTATACCTGGAGTTTGGACTGGTTAGTTATTTCTGCAAAGATCAATGGTAAAGCAGTGAAGTTGGGCTATTGGGGCATTAGCATGGTGGTGATTGTGGGTTATAAATGGAGCTGCTGAGGATGTGGCATGGCAGGAATTGACCCACCTCTTATCCTGAAAGAACCCCAGTTTTCAGCTGCAATACCAATGTACCTGGTGTTTCACTGCATGATTTACATTTATTCAAAAATAAAATGAATTTTTTGAGCTGCCTCATAGTGAATATGTATGTGAATGTCATAGCTTGTCAGAAATACTAGTTGACAGTTTTCATTAAATACCTACATTTTATTTTAATGTTTTATTTAAGCACCATGGTTAAAAATATTTGTAGCTGGGTTTCATTCATAAAATGTTTACCCACCTTCACCAATGCAACTTTCTCCCATTCCCCTTCTCCCCGTTTCTTTACCATCCCCTGCCTCCTTGAAGACAATTCTCCCCATTTTTTGATGGGGTTAAATTTTTTTCTTGTTAAGTTCTGTTAGTACCTTGTATATCCTCGATATTAGATACTTATCTGATGGGTATTCATTGAATAGTGCCTCCCATCCTATGGGTGGGCTCTCTTTCTCTCTCGCACACTATCATTGTCAAAGCACTTGTTAGTGTAGTTATTTCACTAGCAAATTCTTTATGGTGAATTTTTTTATGGGCTGGTCTTTC